>NW_010157624.1:79967-93453 GCF_000695765.1 Mesitornis unicolor
TCTACTCTGTTGCTGTTGGTAACAAAGTAAAAATGGTTTTGTTTTGGTTTGGTTTTTTCTCCCTATGATGAGCCTGTCTTTTGCCTGTGACCTTTTAAGTGGTGACAAGCCCTCCCAGTCCTTATTTTGACTAGCCCCTTTTTTGGAGCATTGTGGTGCTCAGTTACCCACTGGGCCTAAGCCATGACAATAAGTAAGAACTAAAATAGCGGGTACATATCTAAGAGTTTTAGGGCAGTCATTTAATAAAAACTATTCAACTCTGACTTGAAGATTTTGGGATATAAACATACATGAATGTAATACATTGCAAAAATTGAGTCAACCATGTCTAAGTCTAAAATATGCCTTAAAACTGTGAAAGTGTTATGTTTTCTGTATCACTAATATCTGGTGGATCAAAATGTTTCCCTTTGGCTAACCACTCACTGGGAGGTTTCACTCTACCGTTCTTGTTCTCTGATTGTCCTTGCTACCTGCATGGCGATGTATATCTGTGTTCCTGTGTCTACTGATTATATTAGTATAAAAAAGCCCTGCAAGGCTGAGGGGCTGCTGTGTACATAAGATGCACAACAGTTACAAAGGAAGTCAACTCGGGTGGTCTTTAAGACACAGGGTGGTATGTTCTATCACACAGAAATAGGGTTAGGAACATAGTTTAATAAGGACACAGGATGGGTTGTGGTGATCATGAACAGGGCTTGGCCAGACAAATGTACAGACCAGAAGCTTGTTTACATCCACCCACAAACATATTTCCATTCTCATTTTTCCGTGGTCCAGCTCTACTGCCCTCCTTTCCCAGCCTTTGACTCTTCCCTGAATACGCTGTAAGTTTTTCACATGCTTGCACAATGAATTTTACACACCACCACAAGCTCTCTCAAATATCACATAGTAACTTTGCTCTTTCCCGTGAGACCCATGATGGTCTTGTTTCCCTGGTCTTACCAGTTACTAAGTTCTGGCTGAACTTCTCCAAAGTTATGTGTAAGTAGTTCCTTCCATGAGTCATCAGTCAGTAAAATAATTTTTCTAGTCTTTATTATAGTCTCAGCGGTCTACTCATTAAAGCTTGTGTATCTGTGTGCTTATTTTACTGCTTTTCCTGTCTCTCCCCTTTGCCTCTTATGCTGAATAGCCATTAACCAGATCTATTTTGCAAATTAGCTATCCTTAGACTAAATGCAGTAGGCATGTGATGATAGATGACTAAGACCTTCACAATATAGATGTGAAAAAACACACCAAACCAGGCTGAGTGTGCTATCAAGGTGGGCTCATTAAAACCCATTATTAACATAGTGTATCTGAGATAGTGCTATTTACCCATGCTAGACCAAAGGCATGTGCAAAATGGGTCTTGATGTAGTGTGCTTATTATGTTGCTGTTTTGTACTTTCTAAAAATGATAATTTGCCACGGTTTAGAACAGCTTGAAGCATTAATCCTCAGATACCTCCTAACCAGATCTTGCTTTCAGAGAACTTCTCAAACCTTTTAGGTTTTTACAAATTATGTAAGTATGATCAGTTACTGAAAGTGCTTACATGTCTTTGTAAACAATGACAAAATAAAAAAGAACCATTTTAACATGTTTTCACTTCTTAGAGCCCATAATTACTCATCTACTGCATGATATTTTTGTTAGTATTTTCAATAGTGGGATACTCTCCATGCAAGCACTGTGTTATCCTTGCTGTGTCTGCCTCTCATCTCATTTTTGGCTCTATGCAGTCTCACACATAGTCTTTTACACATGCCTGAAATTCCTTGTGTGGACATTTTTGCCCCTTCTTAAAATACGCTTTTCCCACGAAGCATGCCACAAATGTCTTGCCAAAACAGCCACTCATTTCGTTCTCCATCTGCTGTGTTGTCTTCCCCATTTGAATGCAAGTGCCTAATTTTAGATATTCTCTATCAAACTCTAGGCATTCAGTGAAGCTTAAGTTAGAATCCTTGTCATCAAACTGTTCTATTATAGACAAAAGGGGGGAAAAAACTATGTCTATCTCTCTCCCTTTCCCTCTTCCTCTCTCCCTTTCCCTCTTCCTCTCTCCCTTTCCCTCTTCCTCTCTCCCTTTCCCTCTTCCTCTCTCCCTTTCCCTCTTCCTCTCTCCCTTTCCCTCTTCCTCTCTCCCTTTCCCTCTTCCTCTCTCCCTTTCCCTCTTTCTCCTTTACACTGGCTTCAGAGGGGTTCTGCAGTGCTTGCCTTGCTACCAGCTTGTTCTTTAGCAGAGATGAGACGAATAGAAGCACAACTGTTTTACTCTCCAATTTGCTTTTCTTAATGTTCTTGTCTTTATACTTAACAGTAAGCAGGAGAGTATTTTTATTAGTATATAAATAATGCTGAAATTTGTATATTTTTAAAAAATCAAAATATAATGATTGCTGTCAGAGCTTGTAGTTCAGAGAGATGCACTGTGTTTTAAGTAATGTGCGCACATTGTACATGAGAAAAACTGCATATTAAATAGAAAACAATAACTCTACTTACGTTGTAGCTTGATATAATGAAAAACTCCAGGATGTTTTTTTCCCCTGGTCAATTTTCAGCTTATCTCATATTTCTGTGCAAAAGCACAAAGTTATTTTTTTTTCCTCAAAAACCAACCCCCTCTAAATTTCTTTTTCTCAAATCACCCATAATTCCAAGTTCTCGTCACTTTCCAATAAAAGAAAAACACTGTGGGATATCTCTGCTTCCTACGTGAAACTGTAATACACAATTTCATTCCCTTCTCAGTTTAAAGAGTCTTTCCTACTTGGGCTAAAACTGCTATCATCTAAGCAAGTGTCTGTAGTTAATACTTTCTCTTGGATAAATCATAGCCTTAACAAGAAGCTATACATGTATTAACTGGTACATGACAGAAACAAACTCCTACTATCTCACTTCCCTCCACCCCAGAAATTACTGTTTATATAGATTTCCATATGACCAATTCCAGTGCTTTTATACCATGTTTTATCTTAATTCTAGTGCTGCTTTTCTTTTAAGGTATGGATTGATTTGAGCTTGCAATCAGATGAAATCAAGGTAGAACTACTTGGGTTAACAACTGTAGTATAGCTGAAAATCATCCATTCTCTGAGTTTGTTGTTTTGGGTTTTTTTGGTGGGGTTTTGTGGGTGGTTTTTTAATTTAATTACTGTGCATATGGGTTTATTTTGCCACATGCTACATGTTCTCTACTAAAGCACTCATCAAATGTGCTCTCTGCATGTGAACAATGCCTGAGCTTACACGACAAAGTTTTAAAGCTGTCAGAAAACTTGTTATCCAGATAGTTAATCAAAAGGAGGACACAGACACACAGGCATTGTCTCCAAAGAGACATATTAGTAATGGCTGTTGCTCCTTGGTGGTGGAATGGGACAGAGGCAAAACAAAGAGAATAAAACTGATACTGAGCATGAAGTAATAAAGAATTTTTAAAACTATCTGTTCCGTTTTTAAAAGCCTAGCATTCATTCTAAATGTGTAAAGGTCTTGATAAATTGTTTAAGGGATACTTAAGAACAAATAAAATCGCTATCAGGTTCTGAAGTAATTGATTCGAAAAGAAGTATGAAAGCTGGATTTGAATGGGGAGTCACTTTGCTATGAGAGAAAGTTCATGAATTAAGGATTATTCTCTACTCATTCTCCTCCAGCTGAGCTCTGTAAAACCTTCCTAATGAAACCTTCATTGGAGCAAAATTCACCTTGTATCTGCCTGGTTCAAATGCTGGGTGTTTCTGGATTGTTTTGTACAGCAAGACCTCAAAGCAATGCATAAAGATAAGGAGCTTCTTGCCAGGTGCTGGGGAAGTACTAGAGGACTCCATGACCATGAAGTCTCATTGTAGCCGCTCTAAGTTCAAACATCACAAGGCTCCTAAAAAACAGGGAGGTGAAATAACCCTTAAGATAGGGTCGGATAACCTAAAGTGTTGGCTGAGGTGTGCTGTAGACTGCTGCAACAGGTAATCTGTGCTGTCCTCAGATGTCTCCTCTGTCCCTCATTGGGTATGACCATCCCCTTCACAAAGACAGCAGAGGGGAATCCATGCTTTTATTTCTGCTTACAGTCTGTAATATTACAGTTTACAGCACAGAAAAAAAGTTGGTTTGGTGCTTACATGCTCGACAGTAAATTAGTGCTATTTGTCTGCTTTCTCCTCTATAGTCTGGCAAACTGATGCACAGATAGGAAAATCAGCCACCATATAATACAGTTTAGGAAGTAGAGCTCTGATGTGTGAAAAGTTTCAATGTACATCAACAATTCCATGGCAGGAGAGGAGGTAGATCGCCTTAGGCATGCTGTAAAGTTTGTATGTGTAGCATTTTATAAGTGGAAGATGCAAAGCTATCTTTGCTAGCTTTAATCTGGCTATCATCTCTACTACTGAGACTGGCAATGTAAGAGTGAAGTGAACTGTGTAAGCTCAATGGGGAACTTGACAATTATTTGGATTTCTAACTTACATGCTGCATTTTCCTTGCTATTGCTACCCTTCATAGCTGCAATCTTCACACATCTCAGTCACACTTCTTGATAACCTCAGAGACAGAATCTTAACTGCGGGCTTTCTTTTCTCACTTGAAGTTAAAAACTGAGATTCAGCACAAAGTTTGCTGCTGACTTATGATTAAGTTTTGAAAAGTCCTAACTTGTTATACATTTTTTTTCATTTGGTGCAGACATAGCTTTATCTTTATTGCAGCTGTGGCTTGAGCATCTGTGTTTTTTGACATCAGTAATTCTTAGTGAAATACAGGAGGTTGCAGAAATAAATATTAAGAACAGTGGCGCTGTTTGGAGGATGAGATAAAATGGACATGAGGTAAAGCCAGAAAGGTTCTGACTGAGTATATTACCCATGAGGACACTCAAGCAGTAAAAAAGGCTTCCCAGAGAGGCTGCAAAATCTCAGACTGTGCAGTCTCCATCCTTGGACCGAACCGGATAAAACCCTGAGCAACTTGTTCTGACCTCAGGGCTGACCTTGCTTTGAGCAAGAGGTTGGAATGCAGCCCACCTGACATCCTTTCCAATCTGAACTGTCCTGTGATCCCATGATAATAACAGTAAGGAAACTGGTCACTGTCAAAACTTTTCTGAGGTTTGAGAAAGGGCACCTGGATATGGCGTTAGTTCTGTTAGATTGTGCAAATCTAAATACAAGCTACTTTTTGTCTATGAGTAAGCCTAGAAGATCAGATCCAAATGCCTCCAATCAGCACAGATACAAAGCTCTCTTTTTCTTGTTCTTTGATTTGCATGGGAGCAGACCAAGGAAGAACCTTAAATAGCCAGAAGGAGAGGGAATGACTAAGGAAAAGTGCAATAGGAGGAGAGAAGGGAATCCATCTTTGATTATAAATTTCCTTCTCAGACGTCTATACAAGGTGAATTCATTGAATATTGTAGCAATACTTTTTACCATTAACTGCAGTAGACTTCTCACGAAATCCCCAATTATAAGTTCCTTTCAAGGCCTTCTTTGTGCTGTAAATTGACAGTGAGTTAGCCAATACGCAGGTTCAGTCTATTTGGTACAAGATCTCCACATGTTTGTGCCTTGGTCATTTTTTGCCTTCAGCTCTCAGAAAGAAAGCAAAGGCTGTGATCTACCTCAGTTTCACAGAACTGTTTGCATTGAATCTGAAGTCTCATGAATCATAACAAATCCTCTGTTCTTTTTCTTGTATTGTTTGAAGACCTCAAACTGCCTTGAAACCCGAATGATATGTTGCATTGAATATAAAACACAAGGTTTTCTGTTTTGGGGATAATTTTCTTTTTTCTCTTTCCCTTTTTGAATTAGCCCAAATGGGGTACAAATTTGTTTTCTGTGCTTCAGATGCACACTGACATAGTATTTTTCTGCTTCTTTTCACATAAATCTCTTTGAAAGCATTGAATTCCTCACTAAATCTGTGTAGATCTGTGCTTTTTATCTCCCTTGTTTAGTCACTTGTTTTCTTGGAACCACCTTACCCACTGTCAGACACAACCAAGAGGGGAATACATCATCCCCAAGTGCCAAAGATTGGCAAAATAGAGAGTAGTGGGAGATGGTTTTGTCACTTTGGTCATCTGTACTTTCTCTTGTGATGCTGATCATGTTTGATTAGCCTTGTTGATGAAGAACATCTTGTTAAAATTAAGGTTCTGTCGTATTTAGAGTATTCTTGCCAATTGTTAATTAGCGTATTGACAGGAGAATGTTTTGGATTTCATTTTTCAGCAACATCCTCTCCCCTCCCCTGGTCCATCCTGCCAAAATAAACGTCTTTCTAGTCACAACATGTTTGAGAGCCATATGACTCGTCTGTGAAGGCTGCCTTGAAGCACTGGTGCTCAGGAAAGATACATATGTTATTAGCCAAAGCCAGTGTGAAACCTGAAAGCAGAGGAGATGCAGAGCTAGGGTATCCTTTGCATTACTAATTTATCCTGTAGGTACAGACTTCACATCATTTACTCCTACTTTCCCTGTCTGGGGAAGTTTCTGATAGTCATCTATGCTTTTGAACAAGAGCCCATTGGCACAGAAGCGGCATATATAAACTCTTGTTTCAGGAGCAAATGTTTTGTTTGCCCTTTTTGTGCTTACAATCTGATCTTTAGCCTCTCCCAGGGCAGCTTTGAGGGTTTTGTGGGGTTTCGTACATTTGTATCTCTTGCACTGGTGCTTTTCAATGAAGAGCTGTGATTCATAGCAGCTTTGACCTAAACTGCTGAGAGCTGTGCACTACACCACTGTCACTATAATATAGGATGCATGGGTAAGTGTCAAAGGGTGATAGAGCCCTCTTAGGTCCTCGTCAACCACCAGTAATTCTGTTCTGCATTCAGACAGCACAGTGCAGCTGGCATAACAGCTCAGTACCAATAGATGGGGAAAGTCTTCCCAGCTGCACCAACCCTACTCCCACTCTTATCTTCTGCTAGTCCAACTCATCCATTAGACCATTTAACCCTGAACTGTCAGAAAACTACTTCTGGGATGAAAGGACTGACTCTTTTTTTATTATTATTTTCAGTGCTGGTGAAAATTTTAACAAGAGCTTAGGTTTTAATTTCAGCAGAACACAGGGGGTAACCACTAGTAAGGCTGGTACCAAGGCACAGTCTAGATCATATATTTGGAAGAAAGACATAAGAGGGGGATGTTTTGATGGCAGTTGACTATAAGGTAAGGTTAGGTCAGGGCTGCTGCCATGTTACATAAATTAGGCAAGGGCTATTTGTCTTTGGAGGTGGCTACCTCATCCCTTGAGTATGCAAGTTTAGGTTTTAAATTCAAGGACCAAAGTGCCTGAAAGTGAACAGCTGAGCTCACTATCAACTGCCTCTCCTTGTAGATTTTATAATGGCCAAGCCTGATCTTCAATTTGCATGCAAAGCAATCTGCTCTTAAACCAGTTAGCAAGTCAGTTCATGAATAGTTGCATTAGAATGACAAAATCTTGTTACAGGCTACAGGTTTTTTTGTCTTTGGCCAAGATACAACTGAAATACCATGGTCACAACTTTTGACAGTTCTATCAGTGTCAAATTAGACCCTGGCTCATTAATTTCTGCACAACAGTTGGGGTTCTAATAGCTCAGTGATTGACATTTTAAAGCCACTAACTTCCATTCAGTTTGATCACCTGCAGGCAGGAGTCTGTAGTAAGCTCTTTAGTAACCGTAAGGTTAGTGTGTGTTCTCTGACATGACATGAAAACCGAGCCTTCATTTACTTGATGGGTGTTTAGAGGAATTGTACTAAACTAGCATGTGGAGGGGGTTGGGAGGAGAAAAAAGGACATAGTGAGACTTCAAGCTGGAAAGTTATCTTCTGGAAACATGAGATCTTGGAGAACAAGGAGCCATAGCACTGGAGGTCTGGAGAATCATGCTGTTAAACATTGGACTTTTGTGGGTAGTTGCTGCTGGACTGAGTAACAGGGATAAATCTAAAGATAAATAAGGGAGGTTATTTAGAAAACATCACATTTCTGAGTGGTTCAAACAATGATAAGGGATCAGGACTCACAGAAGAGTGATTTTGCACAGCAGTGTTCAGTGTAGCCTGGGTCATTAAGAACTGATTCAATTTGTGGGCAAACTCTTCTTCCACTCTCCTTTCTCCTCTTCCAAACCTGCAAGCTGTTAAGCAGGTAAAACCCAGAGATGCAAATGGCTAGTCCTCCTTACTGAAGACAAGGTGCACTTCCTTATCTTTTATCTCTTTGGACCCCTAGGTGAAATTATACTATAGAGTGTGCAGGAAATAGAAGTCTAGTACAAAACTGCTCCTAGTACTTCCGACTCCACGTGGCAATATGCCTTTTGGGTTCCAAAGAACGCTACTAATGGATCTCACGGCTGAATTTGTTGTGATTCCTCATGAATGAAATGAGGGAGGCTTTATGAGTGAGGGGGTCCCTTATGAATGAGGGGGTCCTGGTGGACAGCAGGATGACCATGAGCCAGCACTGTGCCCTTGTGGCCAAGAAGGCCAATGGCATCCTAGGCTGTATCAGGAGGGGGGTGGTTGTAGGTCGAGAGAGTTTCTCCTTCCCCTCTACTCTGCCCTGGTGAGACCGCATCTGGAATATTGCGTCCAGTTCTGGGCCCCTCAGTTCAAGAAGGACAGGGAACTGCTGGAGAGAGTCCAGCGTAGGGCTACAAAGATGATGGAGGGAGTGGAGCATCTCCCTTATGTGGAAAGGCTGAGGGAGCTGGGTCTCTTTAGTTTGCAGAAGAGGAGACTGAGGGGTGACCTCATTCATGTTTATAAATATATAAAGGGTGAGTGTCACGAGGATGGAGCCAGGCTCTTCTCGGTGACAAACAATGATAAGACAAGGGGTAACGGACACAAGCTGGAACACAGGAGGTTCCACTGAAATTTGAGAAGAAACTTCTTCTCAGTGAGGGTAACAGAGCACTGGACCAGGCTGCCCAGAGAGGTTGTGGAGTCTCCTTCTCTGGAGACATTCAAAACCCTCCTGACTGCCTTCCTGTGTAACCTCATCTAGGTTTTCCTGCTCTGGCAGGGGGATTGGACTGGATGATCTTTTGAGGTCCCTTCCAATCCCTAACGTTCTGTGATTCTGTGTGTGATTCTGTGATTATATCCTTTATGTTCCGTTCATCTCAAAGAAAGAAAACAAAAATAACAAAGGAAATGTTATCCCTACATTAAAAAAAAACCTTGAAAAAACCAGAGTGAGTAAGAGAAAACAAGCTGGTAGTAATCTCTATGAAAAATAAAACCAATCACTGAACAAAACTGAGAAATTGACCTCCTGTATAGCTAAATTATTTCCTTTGCAGACTTTCTGGTATAATTCTACAGTAAGAATGTAATTCTGTGTGAACTTTAATAAGAAGATTTAAACCAAAAGAACGGAACCAGTCAAACCAATTTTAGAAAGGCTCTTGTTTTCTGCACTGCAGAGGACTCGGCACAAAGCCAGCAAACATGTGCATGATGTGTGTTCTGTTCCCTCAAAAATTAGCTTTGGATAGAAGCTGTTAAGTACTGTGGCCTGATCCATGATTGCATCCAAAAATATCACGACATCTGGTTCTTACAATGTTTCCTTTTATCTCCATTGATGTGTGGACATTTCTGGCTCCCTGATCAGCAACACAAACAAGGGGCGAGAGTTCAGCCCCTCCTCTGTTCCTGGTTTCAAGCAAAATAAAGGCTTTTGTGCTTGATTTACATAACTTTTATCGATGAGCTTGACTTGCTTCATCACATTCTTTCTGCTCTGTCCCTGAACTGAAGACGTGGAGAAACAGGAGGAAACACGGAAAGGTGGCTAAAGACAACTCCTTCCAGCTTTTGTTGGAGGAGAAAAGCAAGATACGGGAATGAGGCATTTCTTTCTGGACTCCATTCAGTGCCTTTCTGTGAAAACCTTTGCCATTAGTGCTTGCTTATTACTCAGATCTCTGGCAAAATGGCTTATGCAGATGCACAGAGTGCCTGGGAAGAAAGGAAGAGAGGATTTTAAAGCAAAGTTGGTAATGCGTGATATTTGCTCTGGGCCTGTCATCCTCTTTCTTTAGTTAACTTGGTTTTATCCTTTTATGAGGAAAAAAAACATTTTAGCTTCCATGTTGTTATAATTTTGCCTTCAGAATTTGAGCTTCCTTATTTTGGTCAAGCTGAAGTGCTGTATTTTGGGGTTTTTTTGGAACTGTTGCTTCTCTTTGATGGTGTATTCATTGCTTCAGTGGGGATCTAGACTAGCTAGAGATCAAATTATAACTATACTGATTGTGTGAGTCTGTGTCCTCTTGTCCACATTATTGCAAAAAGAGACTCTTGAGATATAATATAAATTCCTGTTTGTTAGAAGGGGCATTTAGACATGAAGCTATGATTACTAGATCTGAGAGCTGGGTGCTTTTAACTATGCAGCATTGGAAATGAAATAGGAAAATGAGGCCTGAGATTGAAAGTAGGATGCAAAGAGTCTTTTAGTGGAAGTTCGAGCACCTGAAAATAATGCTTTGTCATCTCACAGTCTGCACAGCCTTTGACATCTTTTAGGAATAAATGAATCACTCAACAGTTTTGCACTTCAGTTTTCCACTCTCAACTTTGTTTACAAATGGTTTTGATGTTTGTGAAACGAATGCTGCATACAAACCCAGGGGTGAGAGGTGAGAAGAACGGGAAAGAGAAAAAGGGTGCAGGGTAGACGTTGTCAGTGGTCTGAACGTAGCGCTTTTAATTGCTTCTGCAAGCCATTAGCCATGACACACAGTACTTATCATACATAATAACAGAGCATCATGTTTGCATGAAGTATTTCTCAAAATAAACAGCTGCTACCTGTGGATTTACATGCTTATTCTTTATCAGTAGGTTACTTGTTGACCCCAGGCTCTGTCTGCAGGGCTGGGTAAATGCATGGCCCCTATGGGAGCTGGACACCATTTAGTCTGAAACCTCCTTCTCTGCTGCAGTGTATTATCCAGTGATTCTTCTGTGAAATGGTTAAATATTTCATATTGACTGGAGAGCCAGCTCTTTCCTTCCCCTGGATACAAACAAGTGGAAATTTTCTGCATTGAAGTTTGTGCTGGGTGCATCTAGCATCAGATTTTCTAGGCACATATAGTGTGTGGATAGAAGTCATCAGCTGGATTTTGTTATATAGGCACAATATTTAGAATGAGAAGGAAAGAATAAGCCATTTATTCTGTTGCCTTACACAAGCTTGCCACAAAAAATGTTTATTCTGGCTTCACCTTACTGTCCAGCTCTTGTTAACAAATTCCAGGCTGGGAGTTGAGGTTTAATGCTCTAAAGGGCATGTCATCTGTATGAGGAGGATCTGAAACGCACCTGCTTGCAGTGTATGTTACAGACTTGTCCAAGTCATATAGTTTTCCCTTTCTCTAAAATACATTTTCTGCATTTGTATGAATAGATCACAGTTTATGGGCAAAAAGCACAAATTGTCCAAAGTAAAAGATCACATAGCTCATTTTGTGAAACCAAGCGAAGAGCTTCCTGGTATTTAAGGTCTCATCCAAATTTCTCTGAGTGGAAGGACGTAGTCTAAATCATTCCCTGGGCTTTACACAAACACTGAAAATACCATGTCTCATTGATATTTGTGAGTGACATGCTGCGAGCTGATGGAGACTTTTTTTTTGCAGCTTAGCAACAAGCAGTGACTGGCAAATTCCTCTGCTCTTCAAAATCAATGCCACTTTTCTGGATCATTTCCCCATCTTCACAATCATCTGTCAGAACAGTAAATTGACAATATGTTCCCAGGGAGAGTCTGGGGCCTGCTGCAAGCTTCGATGGTTAGAGGATGAACTTAACCTTTTCAAAGTCAAACATATTATGTTTTTGGACCCCATATAAGCATTAGCTTGCTTTTGACACTGTTAATCTGGTTGTCTTTTGTACTCTAATAAGCTCTTCCCTTTGCATGCAAAATATCACTGTGAGAACACGCACTGGTTGATTCATACACCAGTAATGTGATTGTTGTTATTTCTATCTATTATTATAACACCTGTGAACCTTCAGCATGGACTGTGATCCTGCTGTGTGAGCCAGAATGAAAAAATAAACTCTGTCCAGAGGAAGTGTGTGCTCTGATAATAAGCAGAGCAGAGAATGGACATGGGTGAGTGGGCGAGCACGGGGAAAATGGGGAAAATAACTGGTTGTCATTGTAGGTGGGATGCTGTTGACAATAGCTACCCGAGAACAGCACTGTGGGACTTTTCAGTGGGAACTGGACAGAAAGAAGTTATGTCTACGGGTGTTTATGAACAGCTTCTGGTAAGCTACAATTGCCAGGGTACTTGCTTGGGACCATCCCAGGTGATGGGATGCAGGAGGCTGCTGGAAGTTGAAGCCGAAAATTGAACATCCTCTTTGCCAGTTAAATGTGTCAGCTGATACTCAACCATTCAGCAAATTCATTAAGCATAATCAGAGGAAGGATGCTAAGTAGCATCATCTTGCTACAGAGAAGTCAGATGCAAGGCAAACCACAAGACTTTATCTCAAGACAGCTGCCTCTTCCTGTAGTAGGGAGAAGTGTCATATCAATCTTTCCTCTACAAATCAAGGCCCTTGCTCTTGTTTAGCTGCCTTGTGACCCATGAGTTCAGATTTGTCATAGATTTTTTTTTTTTCTAAATCTTCTTGCTGCCAGCCCCTTTACACAACCTCCCACTTAAACTACTTTTGCCTGTCCTACCATTTCCTCTACCTCTTGATACTGAAGGAGATAAGACAAATGACTGACATTTGGTAGAATGAGAAGGATCTTGCCAAAAGATGGTGTCAGTCTGGATAATGTAGCATGCCAACAAAAAAAAGTTAGTGGCATTTCTGATCACTGTGAGCAAAGCAAGGTTTGGCCTAGCCAGGGAGGAGGCTTTTGGAGTTAGTGAGGTACAAGAAGGAGGAAACTGAATTGCAGCTTTGCTCTGTAGAAATTAAAAAGAAAGTGTAGATATTAGAAATATTATGCAGAAAAGGAAAGCAAAACTAAAACATGTTGGAAATGAAAAAGGAGCTGTTTGAGATAAAAGTATGGTGCTGTCCAAAGTGACTGAGAAGAAGCAATTTTGAAGGGTGAACTAAAGGAATTTTAAGTTTATTAGCTTTCAAGACCAGACCACCTTGTAGAGAAGAAGATTTATATGGATACTTCCTAGACTCCTTTTCTTGACCAGGTCTCATCAAGTTAATGAGCCAGTAAAGTAACTTCGGGATGAGAAGGTGAGGCATAGAGAATGATTCAGTACAGCTTTGGGTCAAACACACGAATTCCCTATCTCTGTGTTCAGATACTGTTCAACTCACAGAACAGTATTGTTTTGTTTCTGGAATCCTGAAGGTTATTTCAACTTCAAATATCTGTATAGCTACTGCTTAGGAGATTTTAAGAACTCACTACTGAGTTTGATACATGTGTTATCTGCTGCTAACCGCT
>NW_010157624.1:93484-106996 GCF_000695765.1 Mesitornis unicolor
GTTGATACCTCTCTGTCCTACTGGGTCATGCCTATTGTCTGTCCGCTGCTTTGCTTTCTAAGTCTGACTCGGCTCTTCCAGTCTGTCTCTGCTTTGGATGGATGGGCCTTTTTCTGCAGAAGAGCTTGACAAGAGACAAAATGCCATTGAACAGGTATGTAGTCCTTCTCAGAAAAATGAGACTTCCTCACAAGGGCTCCTTCTTTTCCAGAACACTGTCCCAGAGCCATCTTTTCTCAAAATTGACTAGCTATCTAGGCTGGAGGATGCAACATTTGAGTACTGTGACTTTCTTCCAATAGGCACAGCTGAGTTTAGCCAGTACAATTTACCCTGTACTCCATTATTGCAATCAGAGCCTCTGCATGCTCTCATATCATAGAATCACAGAATCACTTGGTTGGGAAAGATCTTTAAGATCATTATAGTCCAACCATAACCTGTCCACTACTAAACCATGGTTCTAGGCACCTCATCTACTCATCTTTTAAAAACCTCCAGTGATGGTGACTCCACCACTTCCCTAGGCAGCCCGTTCCAATGCCTGATAACCCTGTCAGTGAAGATTTCTTTCCTAATACCTAATCTAAGCCTCCCCTGGTGCAACTTGAGGCCATTTCCTCTTGTCTTGTTGCATGGTACCTGGGAGAAGAGGCCAATCCCCACCTCACTACAACCTACTTTCAGGTAGCTGTAGAGAGTGATAAGGTCTCCCCTCAGCCTCCACTTCTCCAAGCTAAACAACTCCAGTTCTCTCAACCACCTTTCATATGGCTTGTGCTCCATAACAGATGGAGAACTTTAATTTTCAAGCAGATTTCCATTCAGAGAATAAAATAGTCATCATACTGTTGCTCATTGCCTTCTTTTTCTGCTAAGCTTTGTAACTCTAAAGAAGACCAATGTCCTCTGTGCTTTCAGACTGAGCTTATCTTTTGTTGGAGAGTTGAGAACTTTTGGAGTGAGTTGCCTTTTCGACGCCAAATTGGTCAAGATGATCTTGTATTGTGTGGATCTGAATACTGTTTGGGGAAAACAATTTCATTTTCAACACTGATGTCTTTTAGCTGCCTGCATCTACACGAGCATTTTTTTAATGGATTTGAAGTGCACTTCAAAACTGAATCTCCCAATTCTCCACAGTTACCATGCTGTCATTCACATCATGGAGCAATGTCTGAGTAAATCAGCTGAATCCCTTTTAGGTACCAATTAACTACTACTTCTGAAGAGCATCTAAAACTCCAGTGGACAATAGGTTAGGGTAGTTCAAAATAAAATGTCCTGGAAAGTACGTAGTGTAGACACTGGATCTTCAACACTAATTATTTTGCTCGATGAAAGTACTCCCTGCTGTGCTGCAGAACCTCTTAAAGCAGACATAGGCTAGAGAGCAAACACGTCAGGAGAAATACTGGCAATTAAATGAGAAACAAAGCAGTAAAGTGCATTGTGTTTATAAAAAGACGACCTGTGTTAACAACTCTCTAGCTCTTCTGAAAATGAATATGTGATTGACCTCTGCTATAATCAGCAGAACAGACTATGAATTTTTTACTGAACTTCTCGTGTTTTCTTTGAAGACCTGTACTAGGCTATTCTTCTACTGCACTGAATCCCTGTCACCAGTCCAGAGCGAAAAAATAATATAAATTCTTAAAGCTTTCACTGAAGATGAAAGCACCTAGAAGTATCTTTACTCTTCTTCTTTCAAAGTGAGTAGTTCAGAAGAACTAGACTGATTTCTTGCTTTCGGAGTATCACAGGTAAGTGAGCACCTCTCAGTAATGAATAGGAAGTGCCTTCCTTGGAGGTGATGGGTTACTTCTGAGGACATTAAGTAAATTACACAGCTGCCACTTTTCACACTTTTCAAGCCTGATCGTAGTCCTCATGGCTATTCTGGCATCTGAGAGCACAAGTCCACTGCCCTTCTCCATTAAAAAAACAGAAACTCCATTTTTTTAGCATGTGGCTTAAGCCTTGGGAGTCATAAGGTTTGAGTACCACTTGTAGGTGGTAATGCTTCAAAATATGTTGGGTGCCTGACCTTTCCCTGTGTATCGAGAAGTGGGACAAAGCTTGCTCAGAAAGGTTCAGTTGTTCAAACACCTTTCTGTAGTTCTTATATGCCACATGGTGGACAAATACAAGGTGTGCCTTTTACAGTCTGGAAATAGCCCTCAGAACAGAGGTAAAAATCCTTGGCAATCCCAATGTAAAAGCATCTTCACAGGAAATCCTACAACTAACTGAAAGAAGGGTGTAGAGAGGTGAGTGTCTCTTCTCACAAGTTACAACTGACAGGAGAAGAGGAAATGGCATCAAATGACACCAGGAGAGGTTTAGGTTAGACATTAGGAAAAGCTTCTACACTGAAAGGGTTATCAAAGACTGGACCAGACTGCCCAAGGAAGTGGTGGAATCACCATCCTTGGATGTAGTTAAAAGCCATCTAGATATGATGCTCAGGGACATGGCTTAGAAGTGGGCATGGTAGAGTTAGATAATGGTTGGACTTGATGATCTTAAAGGTCTTTTCCAACCATAATTGGATGGAATTCTATGCTTGTATTATTCTAATTCCACAACATGAATTTTCCTCTTAACAATTAATTTTCCTCTTAACAACCTTAAAAAGTAACACTGTACTGAGCTTGTCTCCTTAAGAAAGCAGTTATTGATTAGATACAGCCTTACTAATTAGTTTGTTTCTTACCACAGGTGTTTAGGTGGCTTGAATGATCTTTTTCACCTTTATCATCACTTGTATCATTGATAAAAATCATGAGGTTATTTGATGCTCGGACTTGTATTTCCATGAAAATTGGGCAAATTACTCTGAAACTGATAGCTACAGGATACGGTGTGTATAATTAATTTGGTAAGAACGTCATACTCAAGCAGATTGTGAGTCTTCAGCAGCTCGGTGCTTGCAGCCTACTTTACTTATACCCTGTCCATGGTCCTGTTAATCTTTTAATGGTATTACTGATGTCTGGAAGTGAAACTTTACTTCTGAACAACCAAAAATCTGATCTAGATATATTTACCACTTCAGTTTGAAGCTAAGGAGAGAAGTCTGCTTCAGAAAAATTAAAACATTCTGATTTTAACAGTCTGAGTAAAAAAAAAGAACTGTGAAGTACTGAGATTTGGTAGAACTGTGTTTGGAAATTAAGTGAAAAATAAATGCAACTCAAAAGCTTTATTTTTCTTTGGTGTATGCAGAGTATTCCCTGTCAGGGCTTCTGTGCTATGGGACACTTGATAAGCAAGAGTCATTCCTAGGCAGGTAACTGTGATGTGTTGCATGTTTTTCAGTGCCTGTAATTATTCAAATTGTATGTCAATTTAATTTAAATTGTCAGTTTAAAAAGCTGACTTAATTTGTCTAAGTAAACAGTGTTTTATTAGAGGAGGGAGGAGAAGAGGAATGGGAAAGGAATAGAATTATATTTACATCTGTAACTATTCCAAAAACAATAACAACAAAATGCTTGTCTGTGAATAAATGAGCATTTGAGTCCTTTTTTCTGGTGAGAGGCTGTTTGGGTACCAGCCAGCTTTTGCAGTCCTGGATTTCAGGTCATCAGTCTTAGAGTATTTTTGCTTTCTTGTTACAAATCTACCTGTGTATTTTCATCAGCATTGATAGCTTTTTGATTTGATCGGTATTGAGAGCTTTTGCTCTCCAGTTAAGAGATTTGAATTGCAAAGACTAGTTGCATTTTCAGTGTATTTTGAATATCCACTGTCTATTTGTCAGCTTCGCACGCTGGGTTGATCACATCCACAAGATCATGGCCGCGCTGGGAGAGCCAGCACTCCACAAGTTGCATTTTCAGTGTATTTTGAATATCCACTGTCTATTTGTCAGCTCACTTTTTTGTCCCATAAATGTTGCGATTCTGTTCCAGAAGTCATTGCGGCATCTGCTAGGATCAGTGCAGATTATCCTATCCTGTCTGCCTGTACTTATTATTGTAACACAACCTGGGGCACTGATTTTGTTGAACACTAGAAAGTGTGTTAACTTTTAAGCTAGGAGCCTCGAAAATGCTGGTTTTCTTGCTAGATTCCATCCATAATTAAAATTCTACTGAGTGAATATTCAGTAAGAGTATCTTCTGTCAGCCTTCTTCATTTTAAGTTCAGGTAAGTAGGAACAGTGTCCTGAGTCAAGGTGGACATTTTTGGGGTTATCTATAAATTCTTAATTTGTTCTTAATTGGTTACTGTGTTCTGCTTTAAATTAGTTTTGACACTTTAGCTGTTGAAGCTACCACACCTGCTGAGACATGTTTATGGTCGGTAGGTTGTTTTGTTTTTTTTTCCCCAAGGCCAGATTCTGGTGAATCAACATTCTCCGTCTGGGATTTACTGTGCAAAGAGGTGTTGTGTTCAGTAAGCTCGTGCTAATGGCAGTCAGGATCTTCAAAGATGGCATGAGATCAAAGGGTGGTGAAGTCCATTCCTGCCAGGCACATGTCTTGCATCCTTATGGATGACTATAGCTGCCCAAGAGGAACAGCATCCTTCAGATGCTGTCCCTGAGCTAAAAGCCTTCTTTAGTCTGTAGGAGGGTATGGAGGGCAATGCCTCTTCGCTAGGGTCACTTGAGCAATTATCTTGAGAGATCCAGATGCTTGTGTATTCTTCCTTCACAGGAAGCCTGATCAGACTCTCAGCAAACTGTATCCACCCTGAAAGTTTTGATTTTAATGTTGTGTATGGTTTTTTTTTGTTGTTTTTTTTAACACAATCTCTTTTTTATTCACTGCCTTGACTTCTGGCTTCTTTGGAAAAGATCGTGAGAGATGTTTTAAGAACTTTGGTGGTATTGTAAATAAATCATGTTGACCTATTAATATGTGGAGAAGTGCTTGACAAGTTGGAGAAAGAAGGAACCTGAGCTTCAGGGAGGATCAGTCAATGAGGCACATCTATCTCTGTGGTAATAAATAGGAGCCCTTGGATTGGTTCATACTCAGTAACTTGTTCAGAGTTATTTTTCATTCCAAATAGAGTGAAAGACTTCAAGATTTTCCACTTTTAGCCTTCAGGGAAGCCAAATGGGAATGACGTTCTTCTGCATATATAAATACATAGATGTGTATTCTGTACCTCTATAAATAAAGGTGTTTTACTTCTGTGTGTCAAATAGACTTTCAATGATCTGAAGGCTTCACTTTCCAAAGCAGAAACAAATTTAGATCTTTCTCTTTTCTGTCCCAAATGACATTTAAGAGTAGCTTTGGGAGCAAAACTAAACCAGACAAACAAATTCTGGGACATGCTCCTCAGTTCTCTGAGTTTTATTTGTTATCCAGAGATTATAAAAATGACGAAACTTGTGGCTTCATTCAAAATACTGAAGTATTTCATGACAGATATTTAGAACAAATCTTAATTGCAGTGAAAGTCTTATCCCCAAACTCCAGTCATTTTAATTTCCTTGTTGGCAATTTGCAACTATGCTTAACTGTCATAAGTGATATAGGAACCTGTAATGGGGTGTATTAGTGTATATGTAATGACTGATGCATCGTTCCTCTTCATTCCAGTAAAGCAGATTGCTCTTGGGCCTCTTGTTATTGCTGTGCGAGGGTGTTCATGCAATGTAGTCTCTGTGTTTTGCGCACAGTCTTCAACTCTGGAGATAACTGAGCATACGGTGCACCTCAGAAGGGGCTCATTTGGAGGCAGATGCATAGTGTTCCTCAGGCTGCCATGGGAGGCATCATGTTATCTGAAGCATAAAACTGCTGTTTGCCTTTGTGAGGGTGGCAGAGTTGAGCATCATCCGTAATGCAAATACATGGCCCAAGGGCTATGCTGCTGCTGCTTTGAGGCTACAATAGGATGATTCTGCACCTATTCCCCAAACCCCGAAGGGCAGTGCTGAGCATCGTGTCTGCTGGGGATTTGTGCATGAGCAGAAGAATTACTTTCCTAATTCCATAGATGATTGCAGTAGCAGATGCAGCATTTGAGGTGTAATGGCAAATGTATATGATGCAAGATCATCTGATTTGATCTGACAGTATGAAAACTATGCTGACAATCTGGATGTTATCTTACATTTCCTATGCTGGAGTAAAACAACAGCCAGTGTAAATAGAAGTACTGGAATGAGCAAAAGTTTTCAAATGTATGACTTAGTATTTTCAAAGGAGGAGTTGGAAATTTTGACAGGTTTATGTGTTTGTTTTCATTGTTTTGTTTTGTTTTTAAAGTAGAAGATTATCAAGTAAAATTTCTTGTATTTGTTGTCACTATTAGCTTAACCTTCATGAAGCTATGCATTCGGTATTCTCTTTTCGTGGAGTATAAGAACTGTGTTATATAGGCACAGAAAGACTAAAAACACCTTGTGTTTAACATCAGCTGTAAACCTAGCTCAGATGGAGCAAACCTCCAAATGTTTTATCATAATTCTCTTGTCTTATTACCTCTTCTGCCATTTGTTTTCTGCAATGACACGAGCACCAGAGGCTAAGTTTAACTAAACATGCAACACATCATTGCAGTCCTCAGTTTCTTTCTAGTCTTCCAGAAATATTATGTTAACAAGTCGCAGCCACTGTAGCTGAGTTTCTGAACAAGGGAAGGCTTGTGTAGGCTGCATTTTGTAGGAGAGGAAACATCCTTTACTTTCCAAGATGTGCACATCTTCTGTACCTCGGTACCTTCTTCTGAAGCTGGGAGAAAGGCTGCCTCTGTGTGGCATAACTGAGTTAACAAACGGCAGCACTGAGAGCAGGCCAGACCGTCTGGGGTTAGAATCCTAGGTATTGCCATTTAATTCCAAATATATTTTGGACACAGAGCACTGAGCAGAACAATTACCTTCTCCTTAACTTTAGCAGGACTTTTGAAGAGTCTGGAGAAAAAACGCATTGCATTTCTGAACAGAGCTGCAAAGATACAAGGGCCTTGGGTCACTGAGCAGTTCTGAAACCAATATCCAGCTTCTCTTGCTGTTTGAGGGGGTATCTCAGTGTCAAAATCGAGCTTTTAGTCGTGGTGTAGGGGAAAGAAGTGGCCTAGATCATGCTTTGAAGTACTCAGAGTAGCTGGGAAATGAACAGTGGGTGTGATAGATATGGTGTCTGACCCAATAATTTCCAGTTCCTTATGGTAGGAATGTTTTATCTACCTACCTACCTTGCTCACCTTGTGAAAATGATAAAAAAACCAAAACAACATTATTAAACCAACGTTTAGTAATTATAAGAAAATGTTCTCTTTCTCCTGAGCATTGGAAAAAATACGACACAGTGCAGTTTCAGGATGTTACAATATCTGTCTTCCTAATGTCTCCTTTTTTTTTCCTTAAGAAGGTAATTGAAATAAAATTGGCATGAATATGATAATGAACATGTACTGGAAAGACATCCTCAGTCCTTGGTGTGGGAGCTCTGTGTTTGCTCTTTTCCCTGAACATGACTTAGATTCATCCCTTAGCAACCTTTTAGCCATCTAGCAGATGTGAGAGAAACAAAAGAGAGGTTCTGAATTCATTGACGGGATGCCTTTACAGCCATGCTGTGAAAATGTTAGGCTGATGTAATGAGCACTGCACATTACAGAGCTCTCTCTCTTCATTGCCTGTGACTTTATCACAGGAAATCCTGTGTTCTTGACCTGCCTTTTGTCTAATGGACAAGGAGGTGAACAGTTTTTCAGTGTGAAGTTCTGAGGCAGTTGCAGCTGACTGGTGATTCTGAGGATTTTAGTAATAGGACTATTAAAATTTCTTGTGACTCCTGTCATGATTGCCCATGTCAGACAATGTATCTTGAATTAAGTGGCCGGTGTCTCTTCAGGTGGTCAGAGACCATGAGTGATGCTGCTTGCTTTTTTCCAGTGCTAGCAAATGCAAACCTGATAACTTCCATCTTTCTGTTATCCTTCTCATTTTCTTAATGGCTATATGCACTATATTGTTGAAAGTAATTTCTCAGTAATAGTAATACTTCCTTTGTTCACTCTGTTGCATATAGCCACAATTAAACCACAGTTTTAACCCTGAGCTTACCACACAAATTTTTCTACTTTGGCATTTTTTGTATGTACCATAATGAGATGGAGGTAAAATTGCTTTATGTTAAGAAATAATATATAAATTATGGTCTTGTACTTTCCCTGCTATTCCTTACTTTTTCCTACTGGGGAAAAAAACCCCTCAGATTTTCGAGATGTTCCATCTGTATGGTGAAATGCTTAAAGCAAAATACAGTTTGACAACAGCAAGTTGTAGACTGAATCTTTTTCCAGAATAATTATAATTTCTGTCTAATTCTTCATTTTTGAAAAGGTTCATAAAACTTCTTGATGTTTTAAAAGGATTTGTGTATTTGTATTCCAATTTTTAAATAACATTGCTAATATTGCATTCAAACAATTAAAAATTGTGAAATACACAAGAACTACATGAGGTAGGTATTACTATGGCTTTCCAAAGGAAATGATATCCAGTGGGTTGTCAGCCAGTCTGTGCAAAATGAAGCCTTACACCTCAGCCTTTGAACAGATCATGCAAAGGGAAAGACCAGCGACAGGACGAACTGAATATCTAGTCAGAAAAGTAAATCAAAGGGCCATTTGGGATAAATCTGAGATCACAATAGGGTGAGAAGTTGAAAGACAATTCTGAAACATTAAGTTTTGTAAAGCTTCAAAATGTCACAGCCAGCCTTCACAGACCTATTTATTTTGATCATCTCAGTTGAAAGTATTTCAACCTTTTTATATAACCACTGCTTACAGCAAATGAAGTCCTTACCTCCATTGCTTCTCCAGTACAATGCCTTTTAACTCACTTAAATTGCATTTGCATATAAAACCTACTTAACCCTCTCAGAATTACTAACGCTTCTTGGTAATTATTTTTTTTTTCTGGCTGATTTTGTATCAGGAGACAGAACATTATCTACATATTTAGAAATAATGCTTTCAAGCAGGGTATAGTACAGCAGCAGCAATGTAATTTAAGTGAACACTTGCTTATGCTCATTTCCTGATTAGTCTGTTTTCCTTTGTATGTGAGACTAATGAAAATGGTCAAGGGTTTCATGGCTGAGAGAGTCATCAGCATCCACAGTGATCACTACTGCTTGTTTTATATGCTAAACTGAGGAAGTTCCCTTAATGAGTATGGAAACTCACAGATCTTTATGGAAAACAAACATTTACACCCTGAACTTAACACCAAAGCTGATTTTGCTCCCAAAAATGGCATCCATATATTCTCTTTCTTTTTAGACAAGTACATTTCTTTGTGTCCAAAGGATGTAGTAATTTAAGTCTGAAGCCTTTAATGTATGTGAAAACATCGTGTCTTTGTGTGTGTGTGTACAGATTAAATAAATAGTATGATATCACTTCCTACTTTCCTCCCACATTCTTTCTATTTTCTAGGAAAAATGAGCCCCTACTGATCTATGGTTGTATAACTTCTAGGTATTCATCTAGTCAAATAGCAATTGGTTTGCTAAAAATCTTTAATGTTAATTAACAGACTCGTATGCAGTACATTGTTTGTTGACTCTCTTCCGTGAGTATTACCAATTATTATCATCGTTGTTTTCTTTCTAGAGAAAGGAACACGTTCGCTGTCCGTGATCAAGTTGTTAAATCTGAGGGTACACAATTTCACACTGCTTTTAGTAGCTTCATAAAATCAGTTCATAAACTTTTCTATACTTTGACATTAGATTTTTAAATATAGTATGTTTTAGAAAGAGAAAATGAACTCAATACAGGGATTTTTTAATTTTCTAATTGTGGCAAGGGTAGTTCTTTATGATCTGATTAATTTCTTTTACTTTTTGCACTAGTTAAAGGTAGAAAAATCTGTAAGGTCCAAAAATATCTTCTGTCCCTTTTGAGAGAACTACTACTTGTTCCTTACAATCCTATAATATTGTCATTGCTATTCTAACTCTCTTTTTCCTACTAGTTCTGAAGATCTTGCCCATCCATTTTTTAACATATATTTTAACTCTGTTCTTTACTGACTTCTATGAATTTTACCAATTTTGTACTCAGCCTGGTATTTATAACTATTCTATTGTTGCCTTGCGTTTTCAGTAAATATGGACATGTACTGCTGATGGTTAAAAATTCCCACCTTTCCTGAACAGCAAGTTCTGTAAAACTACAGTAATATATAATATTCTAGATACTGGTAGCAAGGGAAAATGTTGGTATTTCAGGCTTCCATCTGTCACTTCCTGAATTAGGACAACACGCCTCCATCACATGACTCCATTTCCTCCTATCTTTTGCTGCTGGTCTTAATTTTTACTTTTCTATGTTACTCTTCGTTCATTTCCCACTAGTACTGTTCTTTCCTGCTAAGCTTTTTCCATCCTTTGTTCTTATTTTCCTGCCCTATTTCTAATAGCAAATTTTAATCAGTTTTCGCTCTTATCAAAGTCTCTTTAGATGACTCTACAGGAGTTAAACATCACTCCCACCCAAAGACAGGAGAGAGCTGCTGTGCAGTTCGCATGCCACATTCCTCCGATAGTAGGCGGTTGTTAATCTTTCTTCTCTTCTGTTGGATATACTCAGGTTTCTTCCTCACAGTAAGTGCTTCTGAGGACTGTGTGCTGTTTTGAATTGTGTTTTCTTATAATTGCTCAGCTCCTGGTTGAGATATTTTGGGCTACACAGACTGTCTGATTCAAAATTCACTTTAAAAAAATCAGTCAAAACCCCACCTTTAATGACAAAATGCCTGATAACTTTCTGAAGACTGAGGGAATTTTCTTGTCTATTTTCTGCAGTAATTTAGAATAAGAATTTCCCTTCTGTGAAAACATTCATGTGGATTCCCTAGCTATTTAATTAAGACACATCTGTATTTTTCAGTATATTTTTAATTGTAGTCTCAGCTACATTTTACTTCAATCTTTTTCTTCATAAAATGTCTATATTATATATAAAAATGGTATTTTTTTCAGATAACAATTTTTAACGAGTACTAAAGAAAAAGAAACATACTGGAAACGTAGAAACTGTTTGAAAGTCAAAAATAATTCAAAATGAAGGCTTCTTAGATAGCAGCTAGGAGTTCAGACACAAGCATGGAGAAATTCTGAGGAAGTTATGCTGGGAAGAGGGTAATGTAAAAAGAGGTAGCAAACATAGTTATGCTCTTGAATTTGAGCCTCTGTATGTGAATATCCTGTCCGCAAGGAAAATGCTAATTCAATGTCTGAAATACTTATAATTTTCTTCAACCTAGTGAACATTAAAGACCAACAGCTTCTTACTGCCAACATTTCAGTCTTCACATGAACTCCTGAGTATCTTTTTTGATGTTCACGAGATGCCCTGAAGGACATCTGGAATCACCAGATGTTATGCACTTCCTGAGTCAAAGTGCCATTTTGGATTTTTATCTCGGGTTTGGTCATTTCAGTCATGTAGATTTTGAGATTATTGACATCCTATTTTCTTGTTGGGTACATGGAGTCGCCTTTATTCTTTGTCAGTGTGAAAGCTCCTTTTTTCCCCATAATAAACATGCTTATTTCTTATGAAAATGCTTGCATTTTTTTCTCCTTGATTAAGCCTCTTACTGCATTTTTGGGCACTGTCATCATGTTCTTTATCTGTTATTTTTCTTTTTCCCTACCTGTGTGTTAAAAGGGCTCAGGAAGAAGTTTTCCATCCTGCTCCTCTCCAAGTAGAGCTTCTATCATCTATTCTGTTGAAATACGATCTTTGAAATCCTGAGATTTCTTCCTTTCATTTACAACAAATACTCCTTATTAAGGTCTTTATTTTTCTGTTGCTCACAACAGCATTGTCAACAAGGGTACAAACTGTACAGAACATGGTAAACAGGGAGGTTTTGCTTTGTTCCATGGATGTATAGAGTTTGCTTTGTAGGGATTTGCTGAAGAAGGTGGTGGTGGAAGTATTTCTTTGATGTTGTGGTACCTGTTACAATCAATTAACCTTACTGGCCACGGTTATAGTACTGTCTCTGAGGGATTAAAATAGATTTTTAATTTAAGAAAAAATCTGAGGGAGGGAGAAGTTGTGGAAGGAGAATCCATGGGTTTGTCTGAAGGTAAAATACCACATGAAATGCTTTACCATTTGTTTTATCACTTCCAAATTCAGTGTTCATTTTATCACTCTCAAATTCGTTGTTAGAATCCTCCCATGGGGAAGATAAAAAGCTGGATGTTTTCACATGTGTCAAGTTTATTGTTCTCTTTATACACAAAGAAAAATATGCATATGTGCTAGAGGCCGTGGTATCTGATGCTGCACTTGCTGTTCCTGATTCTTCAACTAAACTCATGAAATTACAGGGTAGTTTTAGGTACTGGACTCATTCCTTTGGTTCCTGCAGTCAGGGTAGATTTCACAGAATCACAGAACGTTAGGGATTGAAAGGGACCTCAAAGGATCATCCAGTACAATCCCCCTGCCGGAGCAGGAACACCCAGATGAGGTTGCACAGGAAGGCGTCCAGGCTGGTTTTGAATGTCTCCGGAGAAGGAGACTCCACAACCTCTCTGGGCAGCCTGGGCCAGTGCTCTGTTACCCTCACTGAGAAGAAGTTTCTTCTCAAATTGAAGTGGAACCTCCTGTGTTCCAGTTTGTGTCTGTTACCCCTTGTCTTATCATTGTTTGTCACCGAGAAGAGCCTGGCTCCATCCTTGTGACACTCACCCTTTAAATATTTATAAACATGAATGAGGTCTCCCCTCAGTCTCCTCTTCTGCAAACTAAAGAGTCCCAGCTCCCTCAGCCTTTCTGCATAAGGGAGATGCTCCACTCCATCATCTTTGTAGCCCTACGCTGGACTCTCTCCAGCAGTTCCCTGTCCTTCTTGAACTGAGGGGCCCAGAACTGGACGCAATATTCCAGATGTGGTCTCACCAGGGCAGAGTAGAGGGGGAGGATTTCTGCCTATAGAATTTTAAGCACTTTAAGAAATAATAGACATAAGACTGAGAGATGATCCCATTTATCGGTTTTGCTTTGGTTTTAATTATTTATAATTACTTTCTTTATTGCTAAGGTTTATGAAAGTTGTTGTTTATTTTCAACTCAAATGCACAGAATATGATCTTGATTTTTCTTTTATTTTCAGCTACGTGTTGTTTGTTTGCTTGGCCTAGAAAATACTGTTTCATTTATTTTAACTTCCTCCTACTCTTATTATGCGTTCTGATCAGCTAGTGTAACAAAAGGATTCTCAAGCTGTCTTCAGCGTAACTAAATCCCTCAGTCTAAAATTCCTAAAAGCAAATGTTTTTTATTGGTATTTCTTTTGACACTGCGTCTTTCCTGCATTTGCAAAAGACGGAATTACACTGGTCCTCCAGTTTCTAATGCTGAGAAGTCAATGAAGAGAGAAGGAATAACCCGTGATCTAATGAATAGTTGCCAATATTTCAGTATATCAGTTTATTCAGCTGATCTTTTTAAAACTCCAGGTTCCGGTATAAATTGGGAAATGACCTATTAGAGAGC
>NW_010157625.1:0-29162 GCF_000695765.1 Mesitornis unicolor
GGCACCGCCCGCGCCGGGCCGACAGCGCCACCTGGTGGCGCCTCCCGGTGACGCGGCTGCCGGGGGTTGTGGAGGGCGAGGTGGCACCGCCAGTTTTTTGGGGGTAAAACAGCGTATGTTATATCGCAGCGTGAGAAATTGCATCCTGTGTGTTATTCTGCAGTGTTTACACTGATTTGTCATCAGAGTAAGGTGCAGGTTTTCCTGTTGCACCAACCAGTATTTAAAAAACGCTGTAAGTTTTTTATTGAGTGAAACACATTTAATTTGCAGGTACTCTCGTACCCCCAGCCAGCATATCTTCAGCTGCGCCCTTCACTCTGTGGCCAGAAATGACTGGCTGGCCTCAGTCCTGCGGCTCAAGGTGAGGAGAGTTTTTCTATAGGTGGGAAATATAAGGAAATGTGGTTCCCGTGCTTGGGCTGCGGGCATCTCTATAGCCACATCCATAGGGTTTGTTTCCCACTTGTTCTGTAAGTTGAAATCAGTTTGTTAGAGTTAATTGGTAACTGAGATGTGCATGTTAAATTTTTATTTGGGTCTGAAGTATACTTGTAAACTGCCTATCCCTATTTGCTGTGTTTTTGTTGGCCTTGCAGATCAGACCCACAGCTCCTGAGCAGGTTTCCTTACACAGGAAACTAAAGCGCAGAAGCGCTCCAGCACTGCTTTCCTGCTGCTCAGGGATGTCCAATCCACAGGGTTAATCCAAATCCAAACCCTCTGAGAGACCCTCAGTGCCAAATGCTCTGCTTTGTGCTCTTGCTTCTGTAGCCTGGCCCATATAGCAAATGTAGATATCACCAAAGAGCATTATAAAAGGTGCTGAGTTGTCTGTCCTGAAGGCAGAAATCTGCCTTGTAGACAGCACTGGGAATGGCAAGGAATGTTTTCCCTTGTTGCTGTGCTGTTCTCGAGCAGCCAGCTCACATGGTGGGAGTATTCATGCCTCTACATTCCTGAGTTTGGTACTAGGAATGCAAACAACTGCCATCCTCAAGCTGGCTTTGTGCTACGAATGTTTGTCCGCTGGGAACTGAGAGCCAGATGTGCTTCACATAGTTTCCAGGCAGCACTGATCCATCAGATGACAGTAGCTATTGAGTGCTCTTATGGTGGCCCAGAAACACAAAGATGAAAGCCTGATGCCTGTCAGCACCTCCCTTGCCATTCCTGCATCCCTTCAGTTTTCACTTGAGTTCTCTCACAAAAGCAAATGCCACGGAGGATGATGTTGCAATGTTAATGACCTTTATTTTTCAGAAAGAAAATCCTAAGTTTTAGAATGTTGAACTGCCAGCCAAATTTGGGTTCCCTTGAACTTTGTTGTCAAATGCTTTCATGCACTCACTCCCTCTGCCCATGTAGCTGTTTGGACCCTCAACTGGGAGCCCACCTCCCTCTTCAGAAGCATTTTCCACAGTGTCTCCTGGATGGATTTTACTAGGGAATATGAACAGTGTTTGAATGCTCTCTCAAAGAAAGGCATTTTCTTGGACTAAAAAAAATATTAAATATATCTGATGAACAGTTAAAGGGAAAACATTATAAATAGACCTGGAATTGTTTCTTAGAGAGGCTTGTGTTGTTTCCCAGCTGCTCTGCCTTTAAACAGCCTCTTGCCCCCAATGCAGGGGCTTCACCAATTCTAAAAGCAAGGACTAACCAGTGCCAGATTCAGGTCTCAAAATACAAACCATTTTAGATATGGGGAGCAAAGGGGTGGGAGGCTGATTCATAAGAAAACTTCTAAGCATTATTGTAGCATAAATAATATGACATCTTTCACCTCAAATAGCCTAACACTTCATAAAGTGATATGAGCTTCACTAGTTGTTGAAACACAGAGATTTCTGAAGTGTAACCTGACTTTTTTTTTTACTGGCAGAGAGCAATGTTTTAAGGTGGAGAGTGAAGGATACAATATACAACCAATCGTAAGTATAATCTGGGACGGCTTTGCAAAACGGAAAGATCAAGTAAAATCTGCTTTTAGTAATAATGTGCATTCTGGTGTATCATAAACTTCTGTCCTTAGTTTAAAAATGCAATTTATTTAAAAGAGATACAAGAAACTCAAGTAACTTTTTGCCCTCTCTCTTTCAGCAATACTCTTACAACTCTTTAGCAGCAGATTCTCTGGTTCCTTTCCTCTCTTCATTTAATTTAATGTCCAAGTCTCGGAGCTGGCTGAGGAACCCTGAATTTGGGCAGATGTCTCTGTGAGCGCTCACTGTTTTCAGAGCATCCACGAGTGTCATGTTTTCATGGATCATTAAAAAGGCAAGCACTAAAGACGCAGAGCGGCTTACACCCATGGCACAATGAACGAACACCTTACCTGCAAAAGAAAAGGCACAGCGAGGTGAGGGGGCTTTAGCATTTCTAAAGAGGGCCTCAGGGAGGACAAAAACTACTAGAGACAAACAGCAGTGACGATTAGCAGATACTCATGTTTTCATGGACAGTATGCATAAGATCACACAATACATCCCAGGCAAGGTGGTGTTTCGTACTGACCTAATGCATCTAACTTAAGCCTTAGGTTAAAATAGTTGAAATTTCCTATGTAAGGAGAAGCTTTCTGTGACTAAACTTGTTAGTATAGTTTTCTGTGGAAAAAAACCCAGTTTTGGCAGAAAATTTTGGCCCAACCCTGACTGTGATCACTGACAAGTCCCATAAACTCTGTAGGATAGTCTGCCTGTAAAAATGGACTCATAATTTACTGTACCTCAGCAGCCCAGTGTGAGCTATAACTGGGGATTTAATAAAGCACTCCAGTGAAAGCAGCAGATCTCGCAGCCAGTCAGAGTCAGAGCAAACTCTGGAACAAATGGAAATTATGATAACTAGGCCATAATCCAAACTCTGCAGACAAAAATTCAGCAGGCTGTGGGTCAGGCTCGTAGTTTTTGACTTAGTTCATTAACTTCTGCTGCTTCTCTAGCTTAATAGACAGTCTGAATAAAGCTCCAATTCTGTGAAGCACTTAAGCATGTGAAGCATTTAAGCCAGCGCTGAAGTGCTGCTGCTCCCAGCAGCACTTGGGAGCAGGAGGAGGGCTGTGGTACCCATGGCAGGATGGCAGGGCCGCAGCGGTGTGCAAGGTGTGTGTAGAGGCACATGGGTCCTGCCAGCTCCTGCAGGATGGACCCATGGTGGAGCACCTGCAGTGCCGTGACCTCTGCCCTTCCCTTTCACTCTGCTCCTAGAGGTAGCCCTTCCTCCAGCCACCTTTGCCCAGCTCACGGGTACCTGGCCACAGCCACCTTCGCTGCAGTGCATGGGATTAGGCGCCCTTCTCCTGTCCTCCACACAGTAGGTCTGCGTGTGGCTTCTCAGACAGCGTGCTGAATCTGAGCTTTGCTGGTTGCCTGTTACTGCTAGGAGAAGCCATTTGGCTTGTGTTGAAACTTCCTCCCAAAGCTTCTCTTTGCCTCCCTCTTACCTCCTGAAGTGTTTAAGGCTTTGCTTATGAAATTGGCAGCATCGTAGAAGAAGATACTTAAATCAAAAGAAGGATCATCAAATGCTTCTACTCCATAGTACTCTATTTGCAGATCTTCGTAATATTTGGCTCCTGTGTTGATGCTATATGGCCCATCTGCTGCATTAAGGATATGAGTAATGTTGAGGCTTTGAAGAGTAGTTTTGCTCCTAGCAGCCCACCTGTTGAAAGACATGAAGTTCTCATTGGCAACACTCCTAATGTTCTGCTGAAATAGCACAGTTTAAAGTTAGTGCCTGCTTCCGATAGGGAAGGATGCGGGAACTGCAGCTTGCTTACAGAGTAGCAAATTTTGAGAAGCCCATAATGCTTTGCAAGTGAAAATATGCTATGGTGGTGTGGAAAGCAGCAAGAGCACTGACCTGCCAGTGGGATACTGTTAAGCAAATGCCTCCCAGCAGTTAATCCCTGGGAGCATGGCTTACTATATAAAGCGGTCAAGATTTTCCTTTAAATAGTTGTTCAGCAAGTTCTAGAACTAATCTCATTCATAGTGTGCATGGGTCACAAGGGCAAGAACCCACCACCAGCAGCACCTCTTTCCTGGTTTGGGCATGAAGCAGCTGCATCATGCTTACCAACCAGGTTCTACCGCCTTCCCACCATAAACTAGGACCAAAGTGATTTCACAAAACTGTAATCCTTAACTGATGTATTCATGAAGAGGAGGCATTGGCGAAAATGAGCTGATTATTTATGTAATCTACAGTAATCCAAATAGAGGGAAATGGCAATAAATAGAAGTGGTCACAAGAATAAGGTGAAAATTGAAATGTCATGAAAATTCCTGTTTGATATTTTCAGTTTTACCATCTTTGAAATAAAAAGCTTGGATTTGGACTGGCAAAATCCCTATTATATAATTCATTTGGGTCCTTGTCCATCTGGCTCTTGATTCTGCTACTCCTATTTGAGTGCAAGGGCTACTGTGTTCTTGTCTGCTGCCTTAGAGCACAGTTTCCAGGGCAAGATAACACTTCTTGGAGTTGACACCAATGTGGGATTGGTTTTTTAAGGACTTTTGTCTAGAATACAAATGATTCTTACCCTGCCAAATCCAGTGTGGTTCACAGAATATAGAAAACACAACTCAGACACACTATGAGTAGGTCAGCATTTTGTATGCTGACACAAAAGCTGCTCTCTAGTGTACCACACCCCTACCTCCTCCTGCCAGGGACCGATAACAGCTTAATGATAGGACCATATGTTCTTACGCATCTCCCAGGTAAATATTTGTCCAGACTTGGTCCACGTGATTATCAGACCCTCCTCTGAACCAAAAGAGCCGCTGGAGGTCTGATAGTGCTGGTGTTTCATAGGAAGCGCTGCTCCCTGCACTGCTAGTTGGAGATGAAGAGTCTCTGTTGTGAGGCATCTTGCTCCTCTCTTGCACGCACTCGGGTTGTATCAGAGACAGCTTTTCTGAAATGAATTAAGAGGAAATTTTCATACAGAAATAATATTCCCTAGAAAGTAGTCCTGTTCATTACCCTCCAAATAGCATTACATTATTATAACTGGAGTGTGCAGCAGGGCCTTCAGGTGTTGCTAAAAGCATCCAGAGAGCAGGACTGACTCTGTGGTAGGACTCCACAGGCATGTAATTCATCCCCTGAGAAAGCAGCAGCATAAGACGATATGATTTAACTTATTGTCAAGTAACACTGTTGAAAAAGAACATTCTGTGCCACCCAAATGCAGCCCTGGCTGAACCTCGTAAGTGTAGGTATTATTTCTGTTACTATAGCACTGATGTGTGTATACAGGAAAGCTGCTGTAATTTATGTCAGAGAGTTACCAAAGTGTTTGTGCACACCTGATTCTGCTTAGTTAAAACTGGAAGTTTCTGAAAGAATGAATCATTGGACTGACTTATACTTACAAAGCTTCTGGGACCAAGGTGGAAATCTTAGGATGTGTATGTAAGACATATATTCATATAGTGTTTGTATATACTTATATAAAATGTATGTGTGTACGATTTTTTTTCTCATTCATAGGGATGTATTTAAACACATGTATATATATACATACATGTATACATATGAAAGAATTTTCACATGTATATATACCCACATGTATATGTATACATGTATATAAATAGAGAGAATTGGAACCAGTTTTTTTCTGTCTCTCAGGTGGATACCCCTGAACACTCAGCTATACTGGTATACTTGTGCCTACCTGTCTCAGTCTCTCCTCTGGGAGCCATTCCACTTTGTATAAATAATGTGATAGCTGTCTGCCTCTGGAGAGAGGCTGTTTCTCCTCTCTGAGGGGTAGGGTACTTACCTGCGATGTGAGAAAAGAGAGCATCTGAATTTTGGGAAATTTTGGGGGAATTTTGGTCTGCCTTTGTTGCCCTGTTGAGAATCCTATCTAGGACTGTTTTGCTCCCTTACAGATGATGCAGTGGAATATGGGCATCCCTTTCACAGTGTTGTTTGCTGGTTTAGACCCAAGAAGCTCAGGCCAGCCGGTCCAGCCTGAAGGAGAGCTCAGCTGAGAGCAAGAGTTCAAAGACATCCATGAAGTCCCTTCTCTGAGACTTAAGGATCATTTGTCCTGCCAAGATCTCATTATCCTGAATTGCTGTTCTTGCCTCCAGAGAATATTGATGAGCTTTTTTTGGTTGCTTGTTGGTATTAAAGACATAAACGACATGGGAGCCACACTAGAACTTTTCCCAAAGTGGGGCTGCCTGTGTTTATTCTGCAGAAGGTTATGCGGCATCAGCTTTTGCCGTAATGCCTGAATGCCTAAATCTAGAATTTTATTTTCACAGTAATTCTAGAAAACAAGTCCAGATGGGACCTTTGGAAGTCATCTAGTCTATCTCCTGCCCCACAGCAGCATCAGTCAGGTGGATGTTGCTCCCAAAGTGACAACTTTGTCCAAACATTCAGGTATGTTATATTTTAACAGTGTAGGCTAATTTGGGGAATAAGCAGAAAGCAAGGGAGAACATCTTGCTGCTTATGGAAAAAGAAGTAGAGGTGATACGAGGCACATTATGGAACACACCAAATATGTTTCTGTGACCTCAGCCTAAATTATCTTCCCCTGCTCTCTTTTCCTTCTTTCTCCCCACAAATGTTAAGAGCCGTTATGGCCTTTTGTACATTCCAATACAAAGGAAGTCTCCCCAGGGTAGCTACTTAATAAGCAAAATATGAAAAGCACAATAAAAATTATGGCAGAGATGGAAAAAAGCCGACTGGTTTTACTTTCAATGATGAAGGAAAAGAACTGCAGGGAACTAGAGAGGAATATAGGGATAAAAGCCTACGAATTTTTCAGGGCACATAACACCAAGAGCTTTGGTAAAGGAGTATGTTGTGCATTCCCAGCACAGATTAACATGAAGAATAGCACAGAAAAAGATACTGTGCATTGCCCTACAAGTTTTATTGCCTTGTGAAAGTCATGCACTGTGCTCAAGAGCTACTACCAGCATCGCCATGATGACCTGTTTGTACTTTCACCGACACAGAACATTAAGCTGAAGCAGTAAAAGGAAATCAAGAAAAAGATAATACAGGTTCTACATCAGGAGATTCATAAAACCATGGGCTTATTTTCAAGGAGCATGGCTGACACTCGAACTCTGCAGATGTTTAAAAGCTTAAGTTGTGGAGGTAAGCAGATGCATATCAAACTTTCAGTTGTCTTGGCCTCCACTGCTTTAAACTCCTGCTGTAGCCTGTCAGCTAGTTAGAGTAATGGAGATGATTAGCAGAGGGAAAAAATTACTTTGTGAGACCTCTCGTTCAAGGCTTGACTTTGAGCAGATTCTCTTGGCCTCCAAGAGCTGAGTTGTTTTGGTGCCGGTGAAACTTAGCAGGCAACCCCAGACTTTGCAGCCAGGGAGATGCTTTGCAACAGAGCTCCCTTTCATACAGTGATCCTCTTCCCAAAAAAGTGTGTCAATATTGTTTGCCTCACATGACTAATGCCAGACAAGTGAGCTCCTCATGTCAACAGGAGCTCCTCTCAAGCACACCACTCCATTCTGTGCTGCTCTGGCCTTAAAATTGAATTGCTCTGCAGGGCCTTTGGAGTAAGCGTGGAAATAGCTATACCACATGATTGGACTAATGAAGAAAGTAATATAAATTTTTTAATTGAAGGCCAGGGACTTTGCTGAGGGTTTCCCCTCGACACCCTTCTACATTAAGATACTGCAAAGCTAGCAAAAGTGGCACCACAGATTACATTTCTCTAAGCTTCTCCCTCTGGGTGACTCCCAAAAGCTGTCTTGCTAGATTTTTTGTCTTGTAAGGTCACTAAGGTTTTCTGCAGAGATCTAGATCATGCAAGTTTGGTAGGATTACTTTTCTTTTAAATTGTAGCCTGGAAGTACCTAAAGACCTTCTAAGTAGATTCTTTCTTTCTTTCTGTATTTCTTTGTCCTTTTTTTTTTCTTTATTTTCTTTTTTTTGTTTTGTTGGTTTTTTTTTGTATAAACAGGACAACTGCAACAAAAAACTCAAACCCTTTGACCTATAAGAGACATGTGGGATGGGATAGAGATTTTTAAAGGCTATTCAGATGTGTTAACCTCCTTACTTGCCTGGGACAATACAAGGTAGCACAACCTTTAAAACTGTTTTGTCATTATGCATCAGTTCCCAGACACCCAGAGCACTGGGTCACACCCCAAATGGCTGGGGCCTGCTTGGCTCCAGATCTGCGCCTGAGTCACCTCTCTGGGTGTCACAGAGGCTTGGATGTCGCACAGGCTGCAGGTGGCTGTGGGGCTGGCAGTGCCAAGCTGCAAGGAAGACCAGGAAGGGTGGTGGGTGCCTATGCACGCTGTTTGCATGCAGTTTGGTGCAACTCCTGAAGGACTTGGTAATTCCAGGACCTCATGGGCAACAATGTAGGTGAGCTTTGTATCTCCCTGATATTATCCAGTCACTTGAGTACCATAGATTGCAAGTTTTTTAAAAAATTTATTTTATTTTTCTACACTGGCAACAATTGCTATTTTCTACTGAAGATTTTTTTCTGGCAAAGAAAAGAAAAAAAACACACAACCCCCACTGACTTGAATTGGCTAAAGCATTTAACAGATTTGTGTTACATTTGCAGATTGCAGTGAGAGAAAACTCAGCAAAGTTCTGGAAAAAAAAGCAAACACTCCAATATTGTAGGTTTGAGATAGTTTTGTTATTTCAAAAAAACCCCAAACAATTTCCATTTTTCTATTCAAAGTTAGTTTTGTTTTGGAATTTTAGTTTGCATAAAATATTTTAAAATATTAAGATGAAGTGGCACATTTCTGGTTGAGAAAAACATGTTCTGTTTAACTAAACTAAAAGGAACACAAACTAACTGAGCAGCCACTTACTTGGTTAGCCCTAATTTTCACTTCTGTAACAGGTTGAAAGCCTCTTGCCATTTTGTCATGGTTGTTACCTTGTCTCCTAAAGATGAGACTGAGCTGTAGAGAGATTAAATGACCGTCTGAAGTCCCAGAAGGAGGCTGTGGCAGGACATTAGTTGGGCCACAAGTCATCTTTCCTCTATCCCTTTTGCTAGCACCTTCCTAGCTGGCACAGCTCTGCTTGTGGTTATGATGATAGCCTGGACGGGGACAGGTGTCTTTCAATAACAAGGTCCTATATGAGATTGTTGATAGCCTCAGGCACAGCAGGGCACAGATTTTGGCTGAACCTGTGGTTACTATCATAATGCAAGCACTAGATAGCAATAGCATGATACAGAAAGCTCCTGCAGCCAAATATCCTAAATTCCCTGAATCAAAACCCAACAAGCTAAACAGTCCAAAATACCAAAGCATGAGATCAGAATATAATTCACATGAAAAAAAAACAAAACCAAACAAACAAAAAAGAAGCCTCTCAATGCATTTGAAATAGCTGTCTACTCCATTTTTTCCTTCTCTTTTTCTCTCAGTGAGCATCTCACTACTCATCTTTTATACTCCTTGCTCTTTTCTCTCAGGTAGTGCTTAACACTACAGCCCTTTGTCCTCCTGATGGAAAAATCCAGATGGAGAGAAGTGTGGTTCACAGGGAAATGATCATGTAAGTGGAATTAATCTTTCAGATACTGTAATGTGAAATCTGATCTTCATTTTTGTTAAGAAGACCCAATCTGTGTCTTTACATTTTGGCCAGAATCCGGCGCTAAGAGAACGCAGGAGTCTCTTGAGGTAGAGCTGAAAGCCTCGTGTGCAGAAACAGGCACATTTAAAAGCAATAGCAAAGTTAAAACAGCCAGATGGGAACCTAGCAGGCAACCAAGAGGGGAACTCTCTGTTTTCCTTGCAAGCCTACAGGGGCTTGTTTGCAGGAATTAGAATCTCTCACCAGCAGTTCACTGCAGCTCTAATACCAAGTGGTATTGAAAATGAGAAGCAGGTTATGGCCGATGGTTTAAATGAGGCACCTATGGGAATTTAGAAATGAGATCCTGGACTCGTCTCAGTATAGACTGTGCACATGGCAGAGCAATATTGCTTTCTTGGCTGACTGCATCATATATTATGGCCTTTTATTCTGCCCACACTCAAACAGCGGGGAACAGTAGAAGTTCATTGCTCCTGCTCGCTGTTTAAAGCCTGATCTGCCTCACCAGAGGCAGTGCTCCTGAATAATGGAAAGCAGAATCGGTCCCTCAGCCTCAGTGCGGGTATGTGTTCAATACAGCTCTGTATTAATGCCATTGCCATTATTCTGAAGGGAAGAGAAAAGCAGAGTGTACAATTAAAGCTCTGTTTGGTTCGGGTTTTAAGAGAATTTACTACCTGGGAATGATGCCAGATCGAGGCCTCTGGAAAACACAGCCCTCTCTTTAACCGCAGTGTCGGGAAGGAGCGGGAGCAGCGCTGCAAGCCTCCTCCAGGGCTACCCCCTCAGCTCTGCAGAGCTTGCAGATGCCCCTCACCCCATGCCAGCAGCCATCTTTTTCTGGGTGGGAGAAAATCTGAGCCTTCACACCTCTTCACTGCTTGGTCTCCCTCCTGACACCTCTGTTCACATCCAGCCTGGTCCATTTACAATGGGGCCCTCTGACTCCTCCAAACTGAGCTGGAAGGTACCAACTTCTGCTTGTGAGGAGCCTGAGCTGGAGAGCAAAAGTCCCCTTCCTCTATGAGCCCTCCCATCCCTGCACATGGCCGGAGGGGCTGCTGCAAGGCAGAGACAGCCTGCTGCTGCCCCAGGGGAGCTGCAAGCACCTAGGGATGGCAGGGATGCGCGAGGCAGTTTCAGGCGTGGGAGCAGTCACAGGGCAAGGCAGGTGAGCGTAACCAGACTGAAACAGGGGTTTGGAGAGCCCAGTAGAGCCCATGGGATGAGACAGGTCCCAGGTAAAGGGGGAAGCCAAGGGGGTGCCTGACCAGGCACGGGCAGAACTGCGAGGTAGCACAGGTGGAGTTGAAGCCCTAGTGTCTCAGCTCAGATGGGATCCTGAGGGGGTAGCCCCAGTGAGGCCTCCGCTGCTCACTCTCAGACAGCTCCTCCCAGCAGCCTTGTCCCAGGTCACACAGCCACCCTTGTCCTTGGATGAGGCAAGCCCCCAGGAGGGGCGGAGCTTGCTGAGCCAAGCTCACGGCTCCCCGGCAGGATTCAGGCTAGTGGGGGGAGCTTCACCAGTGCCCTGCTGGTTTTCTGGGGCGAGGATGTTATTGGTGGCTCATGGAAGTGCTCCTGAAGAGCATTTCCTTTCCTTTGCAATGTAACTGATCTGCACATATTTTCTCTTTCCAAGGGAGGAGAACCTCCATGCTGCCTCCATCCCCACAGCCCCAGCCTGCCTTCCCCAGGCGTCCTGTTTGAGAGCCATGCAGCCGAGGAAGAGGCACCTGCCCACGGATGAGGCTAACGCCGCAGGAAAGGATGCTTGGAGAATGAGGATGGCAGGTGGGAAAGTGGGGAGTCCTGCTTGCAGTGACAGGCTATAGCTGTGGCAGGACGACAGCTTTTACATCTGCAGCTTTCAGATTCAAAGGAGATAAAAAAGAAGTATTACCTTAGCAGCTGGCATCTCTGAGCTATTCAATGCACCATCCCCAGCAAGACAGCGCTGCCCTCCACAGGCTCCTACCATAATTTCCGACTCGGCTGTGGATATCTGTCAAGCCTAGGATGATGCTTTCCCCTGTAATTCTCTTCTGGGGCGCTCCTGTCCAGGGTACCACTGCTAGGAATTAAAAACCCGCAAAACTACTGTTTTTCTTGACCTATCTCTGCTACACTCATCCTTCCCTCCAATTTAAAATAGCTGTAGTTTTATGTCCTGCTGCCAGCAGCCATAACTGTGCTATATGCTATAATCAGAGGAGCACACAGTCACCATGCAGCTAACTGCTTCTAATAGTGGAAACTTCACTCTAATCTTATATAACACCAGTAATGGAGCAGAGAGGCTGTGGCTTGCGAGGAGCTTAAACAGCAAGCTTCCTTGGGCAGCCTGTGCCCTGAGGGCAGAGGAGCTCCAGCGAGAGCAAGAAAAACAAAGTGACCTTGATATTGGTAACAGTCCAGTGAGTGCTGTCACAGCCAGTGCTGCACCAAGATTTCATCGGTATCACAGGCTGGTGGTAGGTGTGAGTTAAGGGCAGTTTGACATAAATGATGTTGAAGAGACCAGACTGTGGAAGAGAGGGTTGCGGGGAATGCCTTGCAAGCTTCAGGAAAGACAAACAAGGATGTTAATATGTTGCTATTAAAAGGGGCTCCAAAGCACTTGCCCTTCTGCAGGCAGTATGGATTTGTGTGACTGTGGATTAAAGCACTTCTTTTTCCTTCTCCTTGATTTACTCCTCAGATGATTTTTCTCTGACTGCTGCTGTCAATACAAAATTGACAATGCTGTCAAGCTTGTAAGATTTCAGAATATTTGAAGGCACGAGTAAAGGGGTTTTAATATTCCTCAGTCGTTTGGCAGTAGTATCTTTGAGCTGCCTGTCTCTCCCTGCACTTTTAATGTAAGCAGTGAAGTGCTCTCCTTGCCTTGCCTTGCTTGAAAGGGTACAGATGAGAAAGGCACTTTTTTCTAAGGTTGACAAAGCTGTACAAACTCTTTGCAGTGGAATCAAGAGCAGAAAGACTTCAAAACTCTACATTTGAAGATCTATTTTGGCACTCATTTTTTTCAGGCAAATCTCAAATCTTTCAAGAGACACTCTCAGCTTTGTTCGGGCAAAGCAGGATATTTTTTCTTTACATTTTTTAATTGCTAAGTTTGAAATAATGAAATCTTTTTTTTTTTACTAAGTCATCTTTTAAGCAGGGTGATAATTTGTATCAAATAAACTGACTGCTGATGAGGTGTATGAGAGCAGCTAAGAGGAGATACTAAGACCTACAGCTGGGGTTTACTTTCTTTTGCAAACTTTTGATTATGTCTCTGATAAATATTTGCTTCTAATTTCTTATATTGAATTTTAAGAAATAAAACTGGGGTTGTGTCCTGGTTTTGCTGGGATTAAATTGAATTCCCTTTTAATGAAAGCTGCAGTGTTTGAGATTTAATGAACACAAGTTGATATTGGAACTTTGGCTGGGATGGAGTTGTTTTCCTTATGAAGCTGATAAGTTTTTTTAGTTTTGTTCTTGCTGGCAGACATTTCTGTTTTTCAAGGTTTTGCCTGCACCTGTGGTTACAGTTTCATTTGTTGGGGCTTTGTTTGTTGTTGGTTAGGGTTTGGTTTTTTTTATTTCTGCACAAGAGAAAGGGTGGGGAAGCAAAAGCCTGGGATTCTCTGGGATAGGTGACGCAGGAAAAATGATCTGGGTATGATTCAAGCTGAGCAATAAAATGTATTCTATCCCATAAACTTCACACTCACTATAAAGGGGAGCCTGCAAGGGATGACCCCTTCAACTCCTTCCTCCTTCTTCTTTGCCCCTTTGATCCCTTCCCTTCTCCTTCGCAATGGTGCCCTGTCCTTATTCCTGAGGCTGACCCCTCCCTTGTTGTGTTTTCATCGGCGTATGGCCAGTGGCTGCTGTTTGTGAGCTGAGTATAATGTTGATTGCTTTATTATCATTGTTTGTATTCTTATTACAGTTAATTGGCATTTTTATTCTTTAAATTTGGGTTGTTCCAATTATTAAATAGTCTTTATCTCAACTGATGAGTTTTTTATTTTTAATCTCTTGATTATCTGTCCCATCCCACCAAGGAAGGGTGAGGGCAAGTGAATGAATGGCATCCAATTTAACCTGGTCAGGTTTTATGCTGTTATTTTTTCTGATACTGTCTCTTGCTGAGGCTTGCTGTGGACTGTAGAGCAATGCTAAAGCCAGTAGGGTGATGGAGAGAGGAAAAGCCTCCATCAAAGCAGTAGCCTCATGGCTCCCAAGAGAGTGAGTCAAGCACAGGTACAGAGAGAGGTGCAGCCTTGCTAGGGGTTGTGTCTGCTGGAGGTGGTTTATAATAGACAGTTTGGAAACAGGCTGCAAATATAACAGTCTGTTTTCCCAAAGCAAACCTCAGTGCCTCCAGCACAGCCCTGGGAAGGCTGTCTTCTGCTTGAGAAAGTTGCTGTGAGTAGGAATACATTAAGGATTGTGAGCTTCTCAGGTACAATGGTGATGGGAGCCATCCATGAGCTATAAATAGCTTTAACATCCTTTCTCTCCAATGCCTGTCATCCCAAGCAGTCATTTTTGCTGGTGGTAGTCAAAATAAACAAAGCTTTAAACAACTTTTGTTTATGTTCTCTTTGCAGACTGGAATTTTGTGAGCAGTTTTTCTCACAGGCTCTGAATATTCTGTTTATTTTAAGGAAAAATATTACATTTTCTCCTTTTGGATTTTTTTCTTGTTTTTGGATTATCATATATTACATATTTTTAGCAAAATTATGTGGGATAAGCTATCATGACAGGAGAGTGGGGATCATGAATGGTCATTTACAAAGAACTTCTGTGTGACTGCAGGAAAAGGGAGGCAGAGGAGAACAGGAGCCATAATTTAATCTTACATAAATCTTATCAACATTTTAAACAAAATACTGAAAAAGTTTTGTTTGAGAATTAAGCAAATAATGCAAGGTGTTTTGTCATGATTTGAGGTTTTACACTGATAGATTAGAAAGCAATAGTTATTGTAGCAGAAAGAAAAGCTTTACATGCCTATCAGACAAGATCTTTCTGTGGTCTCATGGGAAACAAAGATGTCTTTTGTCAAGGAGGTATGAAGACCTGAGAGCAAAACTGGCAAAAAGGAGTCTCTTCAAAATATTTATGGTAATCTTGATGAAGTCCTGTTGTAAAACGATAAAGCCTCACATGTTACGCAACTCTCCTTTGCTGTTAGAGAAATTCAAGACACATGAGGTGTACAAAACAGACATTTTGCTCCGGGCTAACCACAGAACCACTGCTGCTAGATCAAATGGTAGAGCTGGAAGAATTAAGTGAGCTTTTAAATATGCAAGAAGGACTATATTTTTTTCCAGTTATGCCAACTGTTCTAATTATACACTGCCTTAGTGACAACCCTTGCCTTAGACCAGCACAGCAACACTATTACTGAAAGGCTGTGATTTTTTCATATTGCCAGAAGATGGCAGAAGAAAGCAACCTTGAACAATTTGAAAATACTCATGACTGGCTGGCGGTAGCTGTTACTGATACACAAGAACTGCACTGGTTGGATGGAAGAAATATGTGGTATGTACTGGATGAATTAAATTGGTATTGACCTGGGTATATACATCAAATGATCTATACTGTATCCTTTTTTTGTTTTCTGTGTAAGACAAACCTGTAAGAGCTCATTTTCCCTATGCACAGAACCGTTTGGCCTAATTTTGCTCCACTGGCAAAATCTGTTGTACAAACCACCCCAGGGCATAATGTAATCACCCAAATTAAAAAGCAGGGTGATTCTTTTAGTCTTCTATCCCCTCTCTTTCTGAACATGTTTCTCTTAATTTTCCCTGTTCCTCCAGTTGTAGGAAAAGAGCCAAGATAGTGCAAACATCGTCTCCTCTGGCTTTGAGAAAGAGGGGGAGTTGTGAGGGGCAGACACTGGTGGGAGAACACACCTGAGTACTGACAACCTGTTGCACTGAGCTGCTGGACTGGGGGGGTGGGCAAGTGGTGGTGGTCACCTCAGACAGTGTCTCTCCTGCCTGTTCTCCAGGGGAAAACCGACCCTTCAGTCACTTGGGTCTCACAGAGTGCATATTTCCATGACCAGGACTGAACCTCTCTCAGGAGCTGGGGGAACCTCGAAAGAGGGCTTTGATAGAGGAGTCCATGCTGTTCAGGCACTCTCCCCAGCTTCTTTCACTTCAAATACTTTTCTTAAAGGAAATACAGCCTCTACAAGAATGGAAATTGGTTTGGAAAGTGCAATCAGACTGGCTGGGGACTTTGAGTTAACCAAAGGCTTTACTCCTCCTCCCCATCCAGAGTGATACTTCCCTTGCATCTTTCTAAAAGATAAAAGAAAGCTAAAGAAAATTTGCAAAAGTTGTTTGGCAACAGTGAAAATTATCAGGCGCTTATTAACCGGTAAGAGTTATTTGCCAACAGCAGCACTGCACAGACCCTAGGAGTTTCAGCTGCAGGGTCCCAGTTGCAGTCCTGGCAGTGCGGTTCTGGTCCCAGCTGCGCTGCTGCTCCCTGCCACCCTGCACCAGCTCTCACAGCCAATGGGAATGATGAGGTTGAACCTGCTGCCGACTTGCTTTTCGCTCACATCAGAATGAGGCATCGAGGTAATTTGTCAGTACCCTTTGCTGTTTTTCCAACAAGGAGTCAAAGCCTCACAGGCAAAGTGGTTGTGCTGGAAACCCCACAGCAGCGAGCCCACCCCAGAGCCCCCCAGCACCAGCTGGCTCAACTTCCCTTCACCATTCCTTTTTTCCTCACAGCTTGAGCTAACCTCTCTGGAGCTGATGGAGGCAAGGTACTCATTGAGGGTAATGTGGAGGGAGGCAATTTGGCAGTATTTTACTCCAGTTTTTAGGACCAGACCTTCTGTCTGGTCTGCAGTAACTGAAAACATCATGAGGTTTAGGAAGTAGCTAATCTACTGAGGGCCAAAAGCTGGAGAAGATACACAGGGGAAGAATCACTCTAAAGTTGTCACATTTCTTATGCTCTCTTTCAAAAAAGCTCCGGGATGATGGAAAATGACTGACTAGCCAGACCTTCAGGTCTAACCTACCTTGGCACCTTTACTGCCTGTCTTATGAATGAGGTGTCCACAATACTGATGTTCCTGCTCACTGCAGGGGGGTTGAACCTTTAAAGGTCCCTTTGAACCCAACACATTCTATGATTCTATGATTCTACAATTCCATGATTCTATACCCATTACCAAACACTGAGTTACATACCATGGGCACCAAACATCTAGCATCTGCTTCCCAGTCTGGGTATACATTTGTCACTATGAACCAAGACTCATTTCACAGTGTCGGCAAGGAGAAGGATGACAAGGGATCAGGAGTGAAGAAGCAAAGAAAAATGTTTAAAGCAACTTTCAACTGTTGTGACAATGAGGAAAAGCAATTGATGTTATGGATGCCCATCACCTGGGCAGGATGACAAGGTGTTGCTAACACAGACCCCAGTGCCCTCACACCTTCCACCTCAGAGTTCTGATCCTACTTGGCTTTTTATGGTATTTTTCTTTATATTGCTCCTTTTGGTAAGAAAAAGGACTTCGTTCCCAGCTTGGTTCAGTAGTTAGCAAAAAACAGGAATCAGCTTCATCTTGTGAGAAAAGTGAGTGGTGGAAGCTTTGCAGTTACTGGCAACACCACAAAAGCACTGCCAGTGTCCAAAAGTTTTGTGTTTTTTTTTGCCCTTTGTCTGCCCAGCTCTGAGTTACGGGGTCCCACCTGCCATTCAGAAGTAAATCAGGCCTTCCTGAAAATGACTAGGTTTAACAGAGCACAACATTACTTTGAATCTACTTCATCCAGGACATCCTACAACCTGCATCCTTTTGCCAGGCTTTCAACAGCTGGTCATCTAGGCAAAACCACCTCCAGGATATGCTTAATCCTGCTCTGGACATGAGGCGAACAAGCTCATACCATTTACACATCAAGGTTTTAGTAGGTATGTGTGTATGAGGGAAAAGCACTCTATAGACATCTGTTCCCCTTCCATGTTTGAAAGGAAATCCTCCCCTTTCAGCACTGAAGCATTTACTTCAAATGTCAATGTGCTATCTTTTTCAGTGAAGACAATGGTAAGAAACCATTCAACACCGGTAGTTTATCCCCAAAACAAAGGCAAATTCAGGGCTGTCCAGGAATTTGAAAGCTCTAGGTGGAAGGCATTTTGCAGAGTTTTCTGGGTTTGTTCTGTTGGGCAAGATGATATATACACAAGAGGGAAAAAGCATATGTACAGGTGAGCTCAGAAGGGAGGAAGCTCCTGGACAGCTGAGACAATTGCACATGTGGTGCTGGATCAGGTCCTGAAAGGGCTGCACTGAACTCTGCTCTTCTCCTGGTGCTTACTCTTGACCATTAACATAAGTAAAGGCTGAGATTGGGTAGGTCAATCCTAACCCAAAAGATCAGATCTGGTCTGAAATGCAAAGGCCAGAGCTAGGTTAGTGCAGTTGAGTCCTTTTCTCTATTTCTGGGACTGTCAGACACAGGAAAGTGCTTACTGGCTTGCTGACTATTGGAACAGAGAAACGTGCTGCAGAGCAGAAGTGCTTTCTTACTCTGACTTACTAAATGCCTGTCCCACTTTCTTCATCCGTGGTGACAGCAGACTGTGCTAGTGTCTGCTGATCGTGCCTGTCCCATTTTCTGCCTTTCTAGGCTCATAAACAACTGTGATCCCCAAACAACTCAATCTCGTCTCCCTTTTAGCTTAAGCATCCTGTTGATGAACCACAAACTGGGTGGTGACAGCAAGACGTCTATGGTTAACAGTTCAGACTCTCTCTGCTAGCAGAGGTGCTGGCATGGTGGCAAGGCTCTCTTCACACACACACAGCCTGCCTTCTGGCTGGTTACATCTCCTCCACGCAGGATACTGCATCTTGACTTTACAGCTCCTCTGTGTGGCTACACATGCTTTAACAGCAGGATCCCTGAGTAGCAACCAGTCCCACTTGCAGAGATCTGAAAGCCATGCCACCTTCTGGCACAGGAATGCAGCCTGCTACTCTCAAAGGAAATAAAGACAAAATCCTGGCTAAAGAGGGAATCGTGAGAACAGAGCTAAGGTTATGACTTTCTAAATGTTTGTCTTCAGTCTGTATTTGATGCCTGGATAATAAGGTGACCAGTCTCTTACAGAAACCTAAGGCAGGTTAAACACCACAGAGGAAAACAGTGGTTTTCCTGAGCTGCAGGACAGAGGATGTGCAGGACCTCACCATGCCACACTCGACACCTCTGTGGCTGAGAATTTCATGCAGTGTCTCTTCCTTCAGATCTTAAGTAAGGTCAATACGCTGTGCTTCTTTTTTATTTCTAAAAAGATTGGCTTTCCCTTTGTACTGCTTGCATTTTGTCATGCTGCTTTGGTTCACTCACCGTTTTCCTGAGTTTAGTAAAGAAGTCTGTGAAAACAAGAATGGAAAAAAAAAAGAAAATTATTGAAGACTTTTTTATATATAGTGAAAGATATTTCAAAGGCAGAAAGGGGAGTCTACCAGGTTATGCACCTAAGTACTATTTATGCCCCTGAAAATTTATGCCCTTGAAAATCTTTTGCTTACAGTGTTTAATTGGTCCGTGCAAATCCTTTGCCAGAAGAGGTAATTTACCATTTTTATAGAAGCATCAGTAACAAAAACACTCTGGGCTATTGTTCTAGAAATTAAAAAAAAATTAGGAATTATGGAAAGAATATGTTTCAGGGCATCAGCCAGCCTCTCTTGAAACTATGCAAATTCACTTGATGAAAACAACTGCAGACACAATGAAATGAGTTGTATATGAAGAACTGAGATCTCAAATGTGATATTATGCAGAAGGTAAAGAGTCTGTACTAGATAAGTAACAGCTCAATGTGTTATCAAGGGTGCACTTTGATTTTGATGAATGTTAAAAGAACCTTTAGCCTTGAAAATAAAGAGGATAATTTCTCTCCAGGCAATGGTTGCTCATGAAAGTCATAAAATAAGAGCACTGGAGCCCTAATTTTATAGTGCTTTTAAAATGATTTTCAAATGGTCCAGCTGCTTTGTGCCACAATAACACAAGGCAGAGATATTTACGCCGGTGATAACAAGCATGCATCAGCCTGCCTGAGCTGCTCTCTACAGGCAGCCTGCGTTAGGTGAAACACACACGGAAAGCTGATACTTGCCAATGCAGATTGATCACAATTATGCCGTGGCTAGAGCGATCCTGGGACGCTGCTTTTTCCACCAGACAACTTGATTGTTTTTCTTGTCTGTGTCTCGCCTGTGAAGCACGGGACGTACGTGGCCAGTGACGCTGGTTCTATTTTGACACTTGAAAGTCTGCCAGCTCTGTATGCCTCTTAGGCCATACTGTCCTTGGGAGACTCCTCCATCTGGAAATAGGAGGGCAAATTCAGCAGTGGGTTGCACCACTGGGTTTTGGTGGGAATTTCCCCCAGGATTTATTTGGCCCTGGTGTTGGTGTTCCAATGTTGCACTGTGTTACCTTGCACAGAAATGCATGCATGCAGCAAATAAGCTCTGGGCAAATGCTGCACAGTTCTGCTGAGATGCTGGAACTGCCACCAGCAACTTTCCCCAGGTATTTTACCTCTGCATATCTAGGACTTCAGTCTAAAACCAAAATTTGTTTTCCATGACCTGCTCTAAGATAAGAATAACCCGAGGGTGGTCTAGCTCAGCTTGCCAATTTGGGTAGTCATTTCAAAAGCCTGATGAGTATTTTATCTTTGCAGTCCCCTTTCTTTGGTGAGATGTTGACAGAAGACAGGGTACTGGGAGAAACCTGTCTTCTGAGAAAGCAGAGCAGAGTTGAAGGACCAGTTTCTTCATGAAATACTCCTGTAAAATTGAAGAACTCGGCTCTTTCTGTGTTTACTAGTGGTAGAGACACAGCAGTGTTTGTGTGAAAAGAATATTAGTGGGAATGGGAAATTCTGAACATGAAAAGAAGGCTAATTGATGACTGAATATTTATTACACTTGCTGTAACTCTCAGGTCCATAAAGTTGAGATAGAGCTGAGCAGAGGGCATGGCAGGAGGGAGTTACCTCTGTAAAGTCTCTGGCCATTAGGCATCTATTGTCACCAGGGTGGGAATATTCTGTCCCCCATCTGGGTGATTTCTTGTATCTGTTGGACTGCAACATTTTTCCCTTTCTTTTTCATTTGCAGATCCAAATACAGCAAAACAGGTTAGCAATGTTTTATGTCCAGGGATATCCTTAGGAGTTTTAACTTTAAACAGGGGCCCATTTGCTTTTGGAGTTGAGTTTTATGAGTTTTAATGAGCAAGATGGACAACAAACCGGGAATATATCCTAGAGAAGTATCTAGCACATTTGTTGTGTAGTCTCTGTTTAACCAAATGACTGAGGAGTGACTGGAGTATACGAAATTCAGAAACCCCTTACCCCCTAATGAGAAAGGAAAGATAAGTTTGATGCCACAGCTCTAGGTCATCTTCCTTTCATCTTTATCTCATATTCACATTGTCTGTCTGATCTTTCTCCCTGTCACTTTGATATTTTTTTTATTTCATAAGAGTTTATACAGGTGTATACTGTATGTCAGTTTAATACCTAAATCCTGCAGATTGGTGAATTTGCTTGCTACTGGATAACTCTTTGGATAGTGTTGCCAAGAGGAAAGTAACAGAAGATCGTAAGGTAAGTAGAAATGAATGCGTCTAGTGCTGTTCCAGGCTGCACAGAGTAGTGCCATGGTCACAGATTTCATACGTTTGTACTTCTGCCTCACTTGCATCTCATCTCATCTCTGAGAGATCCAATTTACAGCAGCTGAGATAAAGTAGCCTCCAGGGTATTACATTCATCCTTTTCATAAATCAAGAACCACATTTTGTTACTAGAGAGCTGAGTCCAGAAAGAGAGGAAAACACATGGCATTAGGCTTTGTAAATGGTCAATTGGCATGTCTCTACAATAGCTCTTTGCAGATTTTGGCTGTTTCTCAAACTAGAAAGTAATAATTTATGTGTTGTGTTTTCTGATGAATCTAAAAAAGTGGTGGTTTCTGACTGCAAACTCAGAACTTTCTCTCCATTTGCTAAAATACATCATGAATCCCAGTTATAAACTGCTTTTTTTTTCGCTCCTGCTATAGAAGATACTCTTGTAGCAGTAATACTCTGATGAATACCAGTAAACCACATGCAATCCTTGCCACTGATTTGGGCATTGTTTTCTTGGTTACCTTAATCTTTCAGGATCCTGCTGTCCTCCCAGCTGCCGATGGAGACAATGTCTGTAAGTGGATAATTAGGCTTACTCAAGTGGTCGAATTAGGTTTAGTTAATGCTGCTAAAGTAATTTGTGATCATGGCTTACCACCAGGAGAGGGACTTACCATTTGGCCTTGTGAATATACTCAGAGGCGGTACAGAGATGTGTACCAAGGTGAAAGTTGATCAAGTCCTCTGCAAGTATACCAAAGTTTGGTCTCCTTTGCTTCCCTATGCAAAATGTGCTACATTCAGTGCATGGGAGACACCAAGCCTCCTCAGGTCTTCCTTGTTATGGGCTATGGAGCTGTGGAGAATCACGTATGAAAACTCATGACAAAAAACAAATCAAGATATGCTGTTGCTTTGTAATGTATTACTTTCTTTAGAGCCTGATGCCCATCATGCTTTGAGACATGTTGTGTAAGAAGGAATAATATAGTAAAAGAAAGGTAAAAGGTTGTGATTTCTGAATATAAAAATAGATGTGGAAAATGCAGAATTCCAAGTCATTTCACTTCTGCAAAGATTGTTTCCTGCCTGTAACTTCCTGTATCTTTAACAAGCATTACAGGCTCCAGATGACTACAAAAGCACTGGTAGTTACTGGCCCAAACACTTTACAAAAATTCACTTCATGAGGTATCTTAGGTTCTCCTTTAATTGAACTTGAAATATGTACATTGAAAGAATACACTCAGGTTTTAGCATAGCCTGTAACCATTTTGCCTTGGCCTGTAATTGTATGGTGTTTCTTTGCTGGAGTACTAGCCTTGCTAATCAGGCTACACTCCAGTTGATAAACCTGCCTGCTTAAAATTCAGCACGAAGTTTGGTATTTGATATTTCACATCTTGTGCCCTCAGCTGCTTATTATATAGAACTTTAAAAATATTTTACCTTTCAACCCAAAGGGTCTTGGCTTTGGCCTTGCATATCAGTGATGGCTGATAGCCAGACAAATATTTAATAATCAGTTTGTTGACCACTTCAAAGTCCTCCAGGATGAAAGACATCACGAAAAGTCAGCCATCCCTACTTCATTTTACTAGAGATACTTAACTTGTTTAAAAAACTGACCATCAAATTCCTTATAAGTCATAAGGAGAAATATTTCTTATAAGATACAGTTTTAATTCTAGATCAGTCTTTCATTTCCAAGTAGTCCCTAGGAAAATGCACCTAACTGGTTCTACAGAAACAAGCAGCAACAATTTATGGTGCTGCTTCGGGGTATTTTAGCTATGGCACAAGTCCTGATGCTGGCATGGGTTTGCACAGTAACAGAAACATCCTCTGTTTATTGACTTCACTGAGTATTGGGTTGGGCCATAAATGCTAATACTCTCTCTATTCCCCATTTCCACCTCAGGAAGATCCCATAAAACTTTCTTCTCAGATCTTGTTCATATTGTGACTACAGCACTTGATAAACTTCCAGTTTCACTGACTGCAGTCTGTAACTCTTTGTATTTAAGCTCAGTATTAGTGATCAGCTGTTGCATTAGCAAACAAAACTGTTTACATTTTTATTCCTATTAGCTGAATGTTCTCAAAGTTCTTACTACATGTACATACTGTTGTTTTGTATACATTTCATTCCCATCGTTCATTTTTTTCCTCCAAGAGACAGAATGTGATTGAAAATAAACATGCAAGAATAATTTGAAGCGTATATACCCACAGACATTAAAAGAACATCTTGAAACTGCACTTAGAAGAATGTCTAAAATCAAATGATGGTGTTAAGACAATATAATCTCAGTGATTTTTATAGAGTCTTACATCTTTGCTTTTACTCCCTGTTGGGCTCAGTTCTGGAAATCCTTATTTTTACAAAATGTTCTAGTAAAGTAAAAAAGTTAATTTCAAAGTATAGTTATGAGGTTTAACTGGAAAGGCAAAGGTTGATTTTCCACTCCCTTCACAAAGGCAGAAGTCAGTAAAGTACTGCATGTTGTGCTGGCTCCTGCCTTTCCCCACTAAAGGGCCAGACCAGCACCATTGTATTTCTGGGTGCCCACCAGTGCCTACCAGTGGGCAGCCACCCGCTGTGCACAGGCCTCATCTGCAGGGCTCCTCATTAGAAATGCAGTGAGATTAGGAAGCAGGTTGCAATTTGTAATCTGTGTTTGCAAAATCTGGTTTTTTTTCCCCAACATCACCTAGCTAATTTTTAGGCTTTCCTTTCTCATAGCTAAAAGTACGCCCACTTTTAGCTGTAATCAATGGGTGATTAGCCAAAGGATCGTTAGTTCCTCCTGCTTTTCTCATTTAGGAATTATTGTTCCAGATATTTTAGCAAGTTTTGCTTTCTTTGTGGAAAAAATTTGTTTTAGCATAACATTGGTCATCAGGCATGTTGAGTGCAGGTGACTGTGTGCTTCCTCCATGCTCCAGAGTGAAACATCCGCACAAGTTTGAGAAGTAATAGTGAAATCTGCTGTCATTTGGAATATCCATATTTTTTTTTGTCAGAAATTTCAACTGCAAATCAGGTTGTCATAAAACAGCAAATATTAGAATGCCTTTTTTTGTGTGTGAAAATTTCCATTCTAGTTAAAATTAAACTGAAAAGGGTGAAAATCAATCATAGCTCAATTTTAAGGCTACTCAGGATCATGAGACTATCTTATGCTTTATTTGGTAAATGCTGCAGCATTTATAAAATCTATATGTTGATTAATTATAAAGTAATGCAAAGCAATAAAGAGAGTCTTATTCTTTTTATATTGAATTATGTTCTGTAGGTTTTTTCTTTAATGGACCGTCCTTTTTCTTTCTTCTATGCTAACCTTAAGTCTATTTTAAGACAACAAAGTTTAACCACGCTAACTAAATAAAGTAGTTGAACAGCATAAGTTAACAAATACTATATTCCCCAGCCCTTCAAAACAGCTCAGCCTTACATAACACTTGCATATCGCCTATGTAGAGATCAGGCCACTCTTCACCCACGTGGTTTATTTCCACCTTGCAGCTGCCCAAAATATCTGGCAGTTCCTGGGCAGAGGGAGCACCAGGCTCAAAGCATTCCTGGGCTGACGGGTCTGACCATCTTCAGACGCTGACCCCTTTGGTGGCCACATGCAGATTTAGGCAGGGGAGAGCCAGCTGGATGTTGCTGCTGCAGAATCCACAGGGGAGGGGGATTTTGCTGAAGCATGCTCTTTGCTGCTGCTTGATGTTCCCAAGCAGGTGGCTGCCTCTAAATATGGCACGCGCCTTGACACCTCCCCGGATTAGCTCAGCGCTACATCCCTGATGCAATGGGGAACAGCCACAAAAATGAAAATTCTGCATTAAGCGAATCTTATGCAAAAAACCCCTATATTGCTGTGCTTCCCCACACAAGCTATATTGCTGTGTCTGCCAGCATAGAGCTTTCCCTGTAAAAAAAATGTCGGTCAGTGCAACTGAGACACAATCCCAAATGCCTCATGTGACCCAGTTCTAATAATAAGCTACCAGGAAAGAGAGGACAGCTCATCTTAGGGGTGAGTTCAAAATAAAGACCATGGGAGCAGCTGTTCAGGGCCTTACCAAAGGTCCACTGACCCCACTATCATGCACTGGCTCTAAGTGGATGCCTACAGAAAATAAGAACACACAAGCATGAGTTACACTGCTTTCTAATGCTCTCCCATTTTTCCAGCTGGCTGCAGCTCATGATCTTCCAGATTCGTATGGAATTTCTAAGTATTTGATAACCCTGAATGGATTTCTGTCCCATCAACTTTTCCAGTTACCTCTTGAATGTTTATAGGCCTTCTGCAGCATCCTGTGGCAAGGCATTATAGAGCTCACCTAAACCCCTTCCTCTTGTTTCAGACTTTGTTTCTACTGACTTCATTTGGTGTCCTCAGTTCTTGTACTGGAAAATAACATTAAGGGCAGTTTCCACTGGAATTTTGCATGGCTCCCTTCAGGTGACACTGTGGTTTTGTGACTGCTTTAGGCAGATTTAAGTCTGCCGCATCTGTAGCTGGGACAGTCCCTTTCACTGTGCCCTCTGCTCAGACACTCGAAGCCTCTGCTGAGCTGGCACTAGCCCTCACGACCCACTGAGGTCGTGAGGTGTCTCAGAAATTGAATCTAGATGAAACTTGCTCTCAAAATAACAAAAATTGGTTTTCAGATCGTCGTCAGAGGAGGTCTAACTCTTTCTTCTGGCATAGTCCTTGTGCACTGGAGGAGCTCATTCCTTAACCACAGGCACTTTGCTGTGGGCTTTGTCAGATGTGTTCTTCAGCTAAACTTGAAAAAAAAAGTTGAAAAGGGATAAAGGATTTAAGAACAGATTGAGGAAAGACCCCATGGTAAGGCAAGCCTGGGGCAGGAAGCCCTGTGCACCTGTTTGTTTCAGAGGAGATGGAAGGTAAGGGGCTCCCGGTCAGGCTAGATCTCCAGGACTGACAGTTCCTGCAGGCTCCCGGGAGGGTAGGCAGACACTGCTGCACAAGCTGAGGTGTTTTGGCCAGCTCAGCAGGTACCTAGCTTACCCTTGGGTACTTAAATAACTTTGGAAATGGGATTGTCCCTGATTTCAGAGTTAACCTTCAAGTGCCTTTAGTCTCCCAGGTTGTATAGGCTCTGTTGACAGATATGCATTTTCTGAACATAGTGCCACTGGTAAGGCAGTATTTTTCTTTTGTTTTGGTTCCTTGGTCTAACTTGCCAAACCAATATTTGAATTACAAGTTTTCCCAATGATAGGGGAAAACTTTGAAGCAATAATGTCACATCACATTGTGACTTGGACTGTGGGTAGTGTGAGGTCTCTTTTTCTCCTAGCACATCACAGCAGACAATATTTTCTGTTTTAAGTTGTTACAGGACTAATTCTAGAGCTTTTGCTTATGTTGACTGAAATCTTTATCCCTGAGCAGACCCGGAGCCAAAATTAAACTCCATATAAGGAAGGGAGCAATACAGGCAGGTAGGAAATATAAGCAACACTAACTCTACAGATTAAGAATGCTTCTGTGATTTGCCAATGCCCTTGAAAAGAATTTCTAACTAATTCATTTCCTCCACTGGGGTAAGTAAGTCTTGCTGTATGGGATCACTGCCATGTCATTGGTGGCATGGATGCCTGACTGACTCAGCTTAGCTCTGTATTCTTCTCTTCTCTACCCTGGTGAAACAATGCTCTCCCAGGATGAACAGTATCTCTGAGAGCAAGTACTAATTTACAGCAGGAGCCGCTTTCACAGCTGTGGCTTTGTGGGACAGATGTTCAGGGGCATGCAAAGCATTGTCCTGATGGGAAGTTCCATTAATCTTGCTCACATGTGTCTAATTTTTGCCCAGCCTAAAGCCATTAAGATGCATTATTTCACTCACATGAATTTCAGATTTTTCAATGCCATGTCTTCAAAAGGTTTCCAGACTAAAACCTACTGTAATGTGAATGAAGTATGAATTATAATGAAATATTAACTCATATAAATCCCTATTAACTCTAATGGAGAACTTCAAAGCAAACCCAGTTCCTCCTCAACTACTCTGCTGCTTTGTGAGGTATGAAGATTTTCCTAGCACTGTTAGGTTTTAAATGTGATTTTCTATTTGATCTTTTCCCACTACAATGTCATCTCTTTCTCTTGTCAGTGGAGCTCTTTGGCAAGATTTAGGAAAATCTGAACAGACAGTCAAACAGACCTCTGAAAGGATCTTAAATACGCTTATTTTGCAAAACATTTGTGTACACTCAAACTGGGAGGGATTTCTACATTCCCATAAGTGCTAGGCAGAATCAGCATTCATGTCATAACCTCACCAAGAATTAAAGAGGATAGAGGGTCTGGGAAGGGAGAGGTTCAACTCACAAGTTACCACTATTTAAGTTGTCTAATAACCTTGCAAGTCTCTTCCAGTGGAGAGGAATATTATCAGAGCTGATGCCTCAAATGCAGAAAAACAAGCAGAAATGTATTTACTTAATCTGGCAGGGAAGGTTTATAACGGCAGCTAATCAATAAATCAAACCAGTAGCAAAGGGCAAAAATAGATTTGATTATTGATTCATGGCTCACCACAAGATAACAAGCTAATTTTCAGACAGAGTGGTAGCATGAATTTTAAATGCAGTTGCTATATTAAAAATCACATTGGTTTAAGTATTGATTACCTGGTAATAGGAAAAATGTCACCCTCAACACAGCTTAAAACTAATTTGTATCAGTTAAGTCTAGCCACCGATGTAAGCTAAGTTCCTACCTGATGTTAAACCAGGGATGATTCAAAGCCAGTCACACAGAAATGATTTGAGATAATTTGAAGGGAGAGTGAACTGATGATTTCAAGCTTACAAAATGCTTTGAAGATCTGACATACTTTAAAAAAAATGTCCACAATATACTATATAATATACTAAAAACATATTTACATGAGTAAAGGTTTGTGGGTTTGCTGACCCAGAGACTGCAGAGAGAGCTGTACAAAAGTTTATTCTCTTGATGTAGGTCTTCAGGCTGTCACAGATTTTGTAGCACTGCAATATTTAGCAGACCAGTGAAATAGGAATGTTTCTGTAGTGGCATGTAGGCTCTTAAGAAATTGTCCTTGCCACATCTCGAGTCTTGAAACAAAAATAACCTTTTCGTATGAGAACATGCACATGAGAACCATGAGCAAACTGAGGAAGCTGATTTTGTTACACAAGGGGACTCAAACACACCATATACCTAGATGCAGTTATTGAACTTGCCTCTGGCATTAGCACAAACCAGGAACGGACTCAGTCCATCTTAACCAGTCCCGTGGAGTTATCTGGTAGCACCACGCTTGGCACAGCAGCTCTGCAGCACATAGGGCTTACGGTGCTGATCTTGGCTGTGGTGATCTTGACGGAACTGAATTAATCCATTTACAGTTCTGTTGACTTTTTTTCTTTGATGCATAATTTTCTTCATTTTTTCAACATGCATTGATTATAGGAAACTGTACATGTACAACAGCTATGAAGGCTGAAACTCAGAAAAGTGAATGTAAATGGGTTTTCCATTTCAGCATTCTTTATTTTGCCGTAGCTGAACATCCAGATTTCGCAGGTGTTTCAGAAAGCCACGATTGGGTGAAATCCATCGATGCTCCTTCACTGTTTTGATGGCTTCAACCAATGGGAGGTGGTGATTTATCATGAGGTATGCTAGGACTAGGGAAGCTGACCTGCTTACTCCAACTGCACAATGTACCAAAATTTTAGCTGGTTAAAAAAAAATAAATTATGACCATAGAAGATAAACAGTACAGTGTATAAAGTTTAATTTATAGGGAAAG
>NW_010157625.1:29193-38109 GCF_000695765.1 Mesitornis unicolor
CTCCAGCTTGGTCTGAGTAACACTGCAAACATGATATATTTCTTACTCTTCTGATAGGTCACAAGAACTGCTAACAATTAAGTCTAATTAACAATTGTTACACTCACTTGTATGAGAAGTGCCATGAGATCCCAACCTGTTCTCAGAAACTCTGGTAAATCAAAGAAAACCCTGTTGAAGTAATGAAGTTGTTCTGTTGTGAACAACGGAAAATCAGACCCATTGGTTTCAGAGGGGCTTACTTAGGTGAAGAAGAATGGAAAATATAACCTGAAAGAATGGCACTAACACCAAGAAAAATGACTGGCCTAGTACCATTGTATAATATGGTCATTTGCTGTGACTGTAATTCTCTTCTGAAGGCAGAACTTGTGATACAGACTGAGACAGCTCCACTAATGCTAGTTTACTCAAGCTAAGAAATAGTCTTTTATGTAATACAGGTTAATTAGTATTTTATTGCACCAGTGCCAAGAAACTCAGTCTCTTGTGCAACACACTATAAATCTCCTTGGGTAAAGGGAAATCTTCTCCTTGGGGGGACAACTGTGCCGGCCCTTTTCACACAGGAAGATCATCTGCAGTATATAAACCTCTTCATGTGGCTGATAGCTATAGAAATCAGGACTTCTGGCTCTTTGTTTAAATACAGTTGCCATAAGAGGGTCTCAAAAGTGGGTGTTCATTTTAAACATATGTTTTTGCTTCTCCCTTTAAGAATCAGCCTTTTCTTCTAGATATTCTCTCTACTCTGCCTCCTCTCATCTTTGCCCCGGTCTCTTTCCTGCACTGCTGTTCTTTTTTCTCATGGCAACTTTCTGGGACCTAGTTAGAGCTACACACATGTACCCTGCACTCCCTCCTCCCACCACTCTCCTTGCAGGTCACCAGCAGAAGACCATGTAGTGACTTGTCCACCGCTGAGCTCATGGAGCTGACCTGTTAGGAGAGGTTGCCAACTTGCATAGAAATGCAACCAATGATAATTTCATACCTCCTGGTGTGTTCAAGGCTTTGTGGATAAACTGTGCCGCAGAGAAGAAGAACTGGCTTATATCAAAGCTTGGGAGGTCATGGGCTGGTACACCATAGTAATCAATGGTTGCTCCATAAAAGTCCTGGCCTCCATGGCTGTATGCTGTGCCGTGAGCAGCATTTAAAACATGGGTCACACCCATCTTCCACAAAACAAACCTGTTGTGAGCTGTTACTCTGAGGAAAAGACAAAGACAAACAAATCAAGATGGGTGCAGAGATATTAATGGAGCAGGAGAAGCTCTGCGATTGCATCTTCCAAGCCATTTGCTGAAGTGTCAGCCCTCGCATTGCTTCTAAGAGCTAACTGAGAAGCAAGTACCAGCTTAGTCATAATTTTATCTTGGAAACAATGCTGTCTGTAGTGTAAATGACAGCAATTAGCAAAACTATAAGCTGTCTGAAGTTGCATCTATGAGGCATACTAACAGACTGAACATATGGCAGAGGTGTGTCCATAAAGCTGTACTTACAGGTCTCCTAAGAAGAGATTAGGCCATACTTCATCAACGTGGTTGCAAGAGGGCCGCCCGGTGTTCAGGAGCTGTTCGATTTCTTTAAGGGAGGGGACATCCTCCATGCATGCCCCAGCCCCGTCAGGTGCCCGGGGACCCAGTGCCTCAGCCCCAGACATGCTGAGAGGCAGGGACAGATCCCGCTCCCACCAGCCAGAGGCATAGCTCTGTGCACTGGGGTGCTGCCAGCCCCCAGGGCTGTCATGGGAAGGCCAGGAGATGGGCTGAGGCAGGTGTCGGGCACCAGCTCCTGCCGCTGAGCTGAGGCATACCCTGAATCCCTCCCCAGGGCTGGCCACTGGCCTGTGCGTTGCCCTGACAGCCACAGCCAGCTGGAACATGCACATACTAAACTGGGCCTTACTTGCTTGTTGGTTCCAGTCTGCTCCCCAGGGCTTGTCCACAAAGCCACAAAAAAGAACAACAACAAAAAAACAACAAAAACTTAGCCACAAAATGGTCAGAAATGCACCAGTGGGTCCTACCAACTCGGTCACCAGGAAGTTAAACACCAAGTAGATGATGATGTCTTGCTTGTTACCAATAATCTAGAGAAATGTTTTTGTTTTGCAGCTACTGTTTTTTCACCAAGTAAAATCACCTGAGCCTAACTGTACATTATACGTTTAATCTTTTCTATTGCAGTCATTGCTCTCATCCATGTATTAATACAGTACACCTGCCATGTATTGCATGATACCTCACTCTGGTGAAGAGAGAACAAAGAAGGTGAGTATAATGTCAGGTGAAACTTGCAAGCCACTGAGTTGGTTTATATAGGAAGGTCTGTTGAGCTGCAGGTTGGAGACTCATCCTGTGAAACTGTAATGTTAATGGGTCCTTTCAAGAACAGCAGTGTCTGTGTTTCCGGTCTGCAGGCTGTGGGACTCCTGGCAGGGAGTTGCACAGTGATCAGTGATGGAGCTACAGCACCAAACACGTGAAATGCAGATGCTCTTCCTTTGTAAGCCAAGCAGCTGACATGCAGAGTCATGGTTCCTCTAACAAAGCAGTCCAGAAGAGAGGGTGACCCAGGAGGGAGAAGCTCACTGCTGACGCTATGTCCTGTGGAAAAAAGATGATGAATAGAAAGAATCCTTGGTCAGGTCTGAGACACCTTTATTTCTCATGCATTGATTTACTATGATGGAGAGAGGGTTTTTATTTTATTTTCTCAAGAGGCATATCATGGAGACCTGTTTGAAAATGGGGATTAAAGTCTGGACTAATTAACTATGCTTAGGCATACTCAGAGTGAGAGATCACTCTAATGAAAGGCAGTAGTTTCCAACATCAGAGGGCAAAACTTACATGCAAGAAGGAAAATAAAGTAATTTCGTTTAGAGTCTCTCATGAAGCAGAAATTGTTAAAATTCTGGTGATTTAGAGACAAAACTGTTTAAGAGCCTCCTGTTTACAATAAGCCTGTTAGTTTCCATTGCCACATATGTTCTGGCCTAAAAGGTGAAATAAGAGAAACTACAAGTAACAGTGCTACTTTGCTTATCTAGAAGGAGCAGTGGGACACGCAACCAGGCTCTGCTGTGAGTGAGGCAACCAGCTGGCCAGATCCAGCAGAGAGGTCTGCAAAAATGGTCAAAGTTATATTTGAAGCACTATGTATATATTTCCTTAATATGTTACCTTGTCTTTTTTTTTGTTTTGTTTTTCTTTTTTTTTCCTCTGGTAATCTAGTATTTTTAAAGCTGATTGATTTGTGCTCAGGAATGAGGAAAATTAATTGATTAAGTAGGTGAAGTTGTTTAATTTAGTTTACTTTTCTCAGGTTTTTGGGTGGAGGCTCAAGGTGAGGCTTTACTAGCAGGTTTTTTAAATGGGCCCAGCCCATTTGGTGCTAATCAAGTTCTGTCAGAATGGTGACACTCATGTTTAAGTCTGGCCCTGTTCAACTGTAAAACCTTTATTGGCCTCTAGCCAAATGCAGTAAGAAATCAGAGTATGTCTGTGTCATAAAAGCTGATGAGCAGAAAAACATGAACTCCACAGGAATGATCTCTAAACCCTGTCTGCCTGCAATATTTGTATGGCATACAGCCATCTGCTTCAAAACTCTGACCTTCTGCACCTAGCATCTTCTAAACATTTAATATTCTGCAGACACTACTTTGGTAAAGCTGTGTTACTGACTGTTTTGTTTTGGTTTTGTTTTTCCATTTGTTTGTTTGTTTAGTTTTTTTGTGGTGGTTTTGTGTGGGTTTTTTTCAGGAGCTGCCTTTTTAACAGACAGGGGGCAGAGATCTGGCTTTTGGATCAGCTCCATTATGCATTAACCCTCAGGACTTAACCTTACTAGAAAGAACAAGACCATCTCTTCCCACTCTGTGGTCTCCCTCGCCTGTGGCACTGGGCTTGGCTGTCTCAGAGTATACCTTTCCTTCCATGTATTTACACAGGATTCAGCCACCAAGTGTGTGGGTCAGTCCAGGACAGTCAAGCTCTCCTCTACTGAGATGTGCCTTGATGTGAAACTCTCAGGGAGCTGGAGATCCTTCTCAGGAGAAGTGCTAGCTCACCTAAGTGAAGGTGAAGGCTTTGCTCCATCCTTGCTCCTGCAGCGGCTTATTTTGACTTTGCGTTAACATTCAGGAAAAGGCCACAATTCACTGACTTTCTGAAGAATTGTTGCTATTTTAGTTTGTATAAAAGTAGCCTGAAGGCAAACGCTAAAAAACTATGAAAAGCATGAACTTAGCTTTGTCCTCAAATTTGCCAGGAGATTCCTTCCAGGTGTAATCCTGTGTCCAGATGGATCTGTCTGTCTACAGCTTTGCTTCTTTCCTGGCCCTTTTAAAGCTAACAAGGATGGATGTAAAAAGCAACAAACTGATACGTGGTCACAGTTAATAGAGGCTAAATTAGCTTTCTGTGCAGTGGGGACTTCTTGAGATTCCAAGACATTTTCCTAACTGTTGGAATGGTGGGCAGCTCCAAGCCAAACATCTGTGTGCAATTGTATATGATCTTAAAATAGCTGCAGTTTCAGTTGAAATTAATGCATGATTAATTTCGGAACACCCAACAGAAGGCACCCTTCTAATCAGACTATGCCTTCGTGATTACTTTGTAGGTAGTACTTGGTACAATAATCTAAATAAAATATTTCCTGGCTAATAATGTATTAGGTGGCAACAGTGTAAACTGCCATGGAGTGCTCTAGTAGCACGCAGCATGGTGTTACCACGAAAATGTGCAGTGGTCAAAAACAGGACATTCATGGAGGTTCTTCTATTGAAAACACTGTTATTGGTACTAACTCTTACTATGTCTGTGACACCCTTCCATCTCTCTAGTCAAAACTGGGCCAAAACCAAACTCCTTTCACATACTTTGAAAGAAGAACGTTTTTATAGTGAAAATATTAGGGCATGGAAGTTCAGCTAGTTGTGATTCTATAGATACAGTCTTATCCAGCTGCATCTACTCATTTCACTCCTCAGCCCATTTTCAGGATTTGATTTTTTGGCGTGGTTAGCTATTGAAGATGAATTCTGATACATTGAGGTCAGCACTACGTGAGACAGTTTTCTGCTGTTCTACAAAATCAACATATTTTTAATTCATGGAACAATTTAGTCTAATTAGAACATAGTTTACTCTTTTGTTTTGTTCCCCCCCAATAAGCTTATTTTCTGCCTTGAAAAATAATTGCTTCACTAATTTGATTACTTCTTAGACTTTCAGTCCCTTTTTTTTCATTATGGGAGGAAGAAATTTGAAGATAAAATAGATGCTTGAAATTGCACACATGACTGATGTAAGTATGTTACAACTCAAGTACAGAGTTTACAAAGAAATTATAAGGCAAGACATGATCTGTAAAAAAAAAAATGATATTACCAATGCCCTGCTCCCAGCTCACCCCCCAAAAAAGTTAAACCCAGAAAAAGAAAAAAATCACAATTTAGATCAATCAGCACTTCTGGTGAAAGATACCCCCCTTGCTATGTTGTATTCTTTGCTGGAAGAGAATTTTCATAAGCAATTCATTCTCTGTTCAGCTGGGGCCTTTCTTTCCTGCATACTGTGTTGAGATTTATTTCAGATAGATTATTTCATATTATTAAATGATAACAGCAGTATTTAATGACAGAATGTTAAAAAATATTACATTAACACATTTCATTTTCCTTTGCTACATAACATACTGTAACCGGAGCTATTTGGGAAATTTCAATATAAATTTCCTTTTTTTTAAGTGTCAGCTGAACACTGAATCAATATAACTATGTGAATTGAATAAATTTTTTTCAGTCTAAAGATGCACCCAGTTTAATTACACATTTTAAAGACTTCCTTTTTCTTGGCAATCTGCAGTAGTTTTAAAAATATCTGTAGCATATAATTTGTCATAAATTCTCAGACTGACATATCAGCATTGGCACTGCCTGTCAAACTTACATCAATGCCTTTGTGTCACATGGCATGAAGTGATATAACTCAAAGTGATGGATTGAGGTTTATTGGAAATTTCTGTTAAATAAAGCACAAACTATTTAGATAATTCACCCTTTTAAAGAACATAAAATGTTAGCACAGGGAAGTAGTTTTCAGCTTTGAAGTGCAATGGCTAAGCAGGTATTGCATGTCTACTTTCATTTAAGGGTTACAGGTTTTAAATTGTGCTCTTTATCACTTTTCTGTGCAAGCTGATTTGGTCATTTGCAAAATACTTATCAGGTGATGAAAGTAGAGCAGGAAAATGCCATTAGCAGCAATAACTTCAGACAGAAACCAACCAGTCAAAGCTTTTTCCAGTGCTGAGGTTGTCAAATGGCCACTTCAAGCCAGCCCGGCAGCCTCCATAGCCAGGCATGGGGCTGTCTCCACTGACACACGTCCAGGCTCTGTCTTCTCTATTTATACTGCAGATGTGAGTCTTTCACTGTGTGGAAATCTATTACTCATATAACATACCTTAGGGCCTGTAAACCTCACATAGCCCTGGATTCACGTGTACAGATAAGCATGGCTCATTTTCCAACCTGGATTTCTAAAGTCTGGAGACTGAATTTGGGAAGTCATTTGTAGGTGGATTGCTGGCCTTGCTATAATCAGTGTAGCGAAACAGGATAAGGAAACTTCTACTTTCATCTTTGCTTCCCTACTGCAATCTGGTGAGCTGGTGGACTCCAGTACATATTTATGTTTAAAAAATCACACAACAAACCCACAGGACTCTGAACAAAGCAGCACTTTCCTGGCACCTCCCATAAAAAAGTCAAGACCAAGACTGAGGTGAGTTAGCTCCAAGACTATGCTTAAGACACTGACACGGTGACTTGTTCTGTGATGAGACAGTTGTGTAGCCTGCTACAGTTGTTTCTGCAGCAATTTTTAAGTTCTGATTTTACTTGTTTTTACATTTCTAGCTTAAAACAGTTTTTCAAATACAAGCAAATGCAGCAATGTATTGTGAATTGTACCAACTTGGCACCTAGAAGTGTGCAAAGAAGCTGTGATTGACTGGAAGCTGGTGAAGAAAAATTCATCAAGAAAAAGCAAAGAATGCCCGTAGTAGAGAAGCACAAAGTCTTGTTTTCACTTACCTTGCTCCCCTATAATTTTGTTTTCCTTATCAGGTAACTGCTAGTTATTTTGAATGCATACTGCATGTGGACCTGGAGTAAGCAAAATTATGTCAACGTTTTTTGTTGTTGTTTGATTTTCAGATTCATATGTATGTGTCCTATGGTTTGCCACTGATGAATCTGAGTTTGTCAGTTTTTCATCGAGTGCATGTGAAGGTAAAGAAGGGGAACATTGTGGAGATTGAAACCACACTTAATTCCTACACTGTTTGCAGAGCCTACTAAACTGGCAAAGAATGTGAACCATTCCAGCCAACTTAAGTAATGCATCAAGGAAACTATGTAGCATTTGGTGTAAAAAAAATAAAAGCAGGATGGAACCGACTGCTTAGAGATAACCATCTTTGAACCAGTATCAGGGCATGTGGTAATGAGCAGAAGTACTTACCACTTGTTTCTGTTCTGGATGCCCAGTCTGTGACTTATTTTAAATAGATATAACCCATTACAATTGAGATGGTACAATCATGGATATTTGCATTAGACTGCTCGATGACTCGACAACTTGAGATAGTTGTGAAGCATTTTGAAATGCAAAATTTTCTTGTTTCACTGTAGCTGCACATGCCTAAGGATTGCAAGAGATTTTTTTTCTTCTCTGTAAGGAAACAATACAGGGCCAAATTCTCTGAAAAAGCTAGTGTCATTAGCTTAATGGAGCTACTGCAACTGCAGCTACACCTTGTTCACTTGTCTTGGACCTCATAGTAATTACATCATCAACAAAGCAAATTCTCTATGTTCTTCAGACTGCATTATGCTGCTGCAAAGGGCTGGATGCTACCACAGTCAACTGATAGACAAATTAAATTTATTTCTGGAGTAATTTGTTTCTAATTCATCTGTCCCCTCTTTCCATTTGTATTATTTATAGGTTATGGCACACCTGAAGTTACCTTGCCTTGTTGAAGCTTTCATAAGTCAATTGTGCTGTTCACATCTGTGCTATGGATCACCTTGGAAAAATGACTGAGTGCTGTCAGGCAGTTTTCAGATTTATTTTTGCTACAGACATCAGAAAAGAATAATGGTGAAAAAAATGGTGCATCTAAAGATAAATCACAGAATATTAGGAGTTAGAAGGGACCTCAAAAGATCATCCAGTCCACCCCTCCTACCAGAGCAGGATCACCCAGACCAGGTCACACAGGAACACGTCCAGGCGGGTTTTGAATGTCTGCAGAGAAGGAGACTCCACAACCTCTCTGGGCAGCCTGGGCCATGCTCTGTCACCCTCACAGGAAAGAAGTTTTTCCTCCTGTTCACATGGAACCTCCTATGCTCCAGCTTGCACCCATTTCCCCTTGTCCTGTCATTGGCTGTCACTGAGAAGGGCCTGGCCCCTTTCTCCTGACACTCGCCCTTTACAAATTTATAAACATTAATGAGGTCTCCCCTCAGTCTCCTCTTCTCCAAGCTAAAGAGACCCAGCTCCCTCAGCTGCTCCTTATAAGGGAGATGACTGCTTAATATGAAAATTGACAGGATGAAGGTCCTGTAGTTTTCTCTGCTGTTTTATCCTGTCATACGCTTTTGAAGCAAGGATGGGGACATTTTCATTACTACACTAGTGCTTTTTAAAATTATGCCCGGATCACTGTGTCTTTATTGACATCTTATTAAAAATAACTTCTAAAAAAATATGCTAGCAACCATCTACGTATGGATTTTGAGTTTCTTACACAGCTCGAAGGAACTGTAACTATACTCCCGTATTTAGATCTTCATTTCCACACATAAAAGGCTGAGGCAGCCCA
>NW_010157625.1:38140-38340 GCF_000695765.1 Mesitornis unicolor
AAAAGCGGCGGCGCCAGCCCAGGGAGCCACTCGCGTGCTGTACTGCTTGGACCCAGCGGGAAGGTTAATGAAGGGGCACCAGGGTGCAAACGGACCCGTAGGCCTAGGAAGCCGAAGCCCCGGCTCGGCCCACCAGCAGGCAGCAACCCCTCAGGTTCTCTGAGCCCATGTCGGTACGGCCTGCAGTAACAACCCGGCAG
>NW_010157626.1:0-2055 GCF_000695765.1 Mesitornis unicolor
AGCAGGCCCAAAAGGATGGGCCCTTGCCGTGTTTCCTCCCCGTGCAAGCGCTGTCACCTGGGGAGTGAGCCCTGGGGAGCCCTGGGGCTAAGCAGCGGCTGAGGGAGCTGGGGCTCGGAGCTGGGAGCAGAGGGGACTGAGGGGAGACCTCGGTCATGGGATCCGTGGGCGTTTGGGTGGGAAAAATGGCTGAGAGGCCTGAAACTGGGCCCAGGAATGGTCGGGCTTGGAGGGTTTGGCGGGAAAATGGCTGTTTTGGAGGGAAAATGGCTGAAAGGCCTGAAACAAGGCCAAGAAATGGTTGGGGCTTGGAGGGGTTGGGGGGGAAAATTGGAGGGTTTGGAGGGAAAAACCAAACCAGTTGGGTTCCTCTCCAAACCAGTTGGGTTCCTCAAACCAGTTCAGGTCTCCAAACCAGTTGAGTTCTCCTCCAAACCAGTTGGGCTTTTCTCTAAACCAGTTTGGGTTTCCAAACCAGTTGGGTTCTTCTCTAAACCAGTTTGGGTTCCTCTCCAAACCAGTTTGGTTCCACTTCCAAACCAGTTGGGCTCTTCTCCAAACCAGTTTGGGTCTCAAACCAGTTGGGTTCCCCTCCAACCCAGTTGGGTTCTCCTGCAAACCAGTGGGGTTCCTCTCCATCCTAGTTTGGGTTCTCCCCCATCCCAGTTGGGTTCCACTCCAAACCAGTTCAGTTCACCTCCAAACCAGTTGAGTTCTTCCCCAAACCAGTTGGGTTCTTCTCTAAACCAGTTTGCGTCTCCAAACCAGTTGAGTTCTCCTCCAGACCAGTTTGGGTTCTTCTCCAAACCGGTTTGGGTTTCTCTCAATCCCAGTTGGGTTCCCCTCCAAACCAGTTGGGTTCCTCTTCCAAACCAGTTTGGGTCTCTAAACCTGTTGGGTTCTCTAAACCGGTTTGGGTTCTCCTCCATGCCAGTTTTATTCTCCATATCCCAGTTGGGTTCTTCTCCAAACCAGTTTGCGTCTCCAAACCAGTTGAGCTCTCCTCCAAACCAGTTCAGGTCTCCAAACCAGTTGGGTTCTTCTCCAAACCAGTTTGGGTCTCAAACCAGTTGGGTTCCCCTCCAACCCAGCTGGGTTTCCCTCCAAACCAGTTTGGGTTCTCCAAACCAGTTTGGGTTCCTCTTCCAAACCAGTTCAGGTCTCCAAACCAGTTGGGTTCCCCTCCATCCCAGTTGGGTTCTTCTCTAAACCAGTTTGGGTCTCCAAACCAGTTTGGGTTCCTCTCCAAACCAGTTCAGTTCCCCTCCAGACCAGTTTGGGTTCCCCAAACCAGTTCAGTTCTCCATCCCAGTTTGGGTTCTCCCCCATCCCAGTTGGGATCCCCTCATTCCCAGTTTGGTTCCTTCTCCATCCCAGTTTGGGCCACCAATGGGAGTTCTGGGCCACCAATGGGAGTCCTGGGCCACCAATGTCAGGATGAGCCCGGGCCGCTCAGGCAGGGGGTGACTCCCAGGATGCTTTGTGGCTGTGGGGAACCCATGAAAACCCCTCAGAAAGACAAAATTGATATTAAAAAACCCCTCTGAAATGATAAAATCTGAGAAACCCCTGTGAGAAGACAAAATCCAATTGAAAAACCAGCTGAAAATATAAAATTTAATATAAAAACCCTATGAAAATACAAAATTCAATTAAAAAACTCCCCTGAAAAGACAAAATTTTAATTTAAAAACTCCCCTCAAAAGACAAAATTTAATTTAAAAACCCAATGAAAAGACAAAAATCCGATTAAAAACCCCTCTGAAAAGAGAAAATGGAATTAAAAACCCTGTGAAAAGACAAAGTTTAATAAAAAACCCCTCTGAAAAGACAAAATCTGATTAAGAACTCCTCAGAAAAGGGAAATTTAATTTAAAATTCCATCTGAAAAGACAAAATTTAATAAAAAAACCCAATGAAAAGACAAAATCTGATTAAAAACCCCTCTGAAAAGAGGAAATTCAATTAAAAACCCTGTGAAAAGACAAAATTTAATAAAAAACTCCTCTGAAAAGACAAAACATGAATAAAAATCCCCCTGAAAAGAGAAAATTG
>NW_010157627.1:0-1683 GCF_000695765.1 Mesitornis unicolor
TACTCCGGGAAGTCCTACTCCCACTTCCACAACATGGTACTCCAGAAAATATTGAGTCAGACAATGGGATTCATTTCCAAAACAGTCTCATAGACAACTGGGCTATAGAGCATGGTATTGAGTGGATATATCACACACCCTAACATGCACCAGCTGCGGGAAAAGTTGAGCGACGTAATGGACTATTAATGATTACACTAAAAGTAATGGGACACTTGAAAATGTTAGATAACACCAGGGGGTCTATCAATCGACCTGGGCCTGCTCAATCAGAACTTCTATGTACAGTAGAAGGGGGCAGGGTCCCTGTGGTGCATGTAAGGAATGTGTTGAGAAAAACTACTTGGGTTACTCCTGCCTTGAGTAAAGGCAAACCCATTCACGGGATTGTTTTTGCTTAAGGACCTGGGTGTACCTGGTGGTTGATGCAGGAAGATGGAGAAGTTCAATGTGTGCCTCAAGGAGATTTGATTCTGGGTGAGAATAGCCAATTATTTGAGCTGTATGATTCCTGTTATTAAATGATACTGCTTACCATCATTTCTCTAGTTATTTATTACAGATCAGCATCTACACCACAGACAATGAACATGGACCGCATCGAATACACTGACTGCAAGTTCCAGATGCACGACACATCATTCTAATGCACCCAACTTCACCCATCCATCACACCGTATCGAGGCCTAGTCCTGATCTGCTGACTGAGTCACTTCCACACCACATCTCTAATCCTGAAAGACTGTCATAACAGATGGAACTCACTGTTTTGGGGCTCTATGAACTCTTTAAAGAGCTGTCCCACAGACTAAGGGAATGATATCTGTGTATATATGTACATATTTAAACAGAAAGTTAATACTGACTTGAGTGTGATGAAAATGGTATAGAATAAGGGGTGGAATACCATCCTGGTTTAGTGGGACAGAATTTTAGAGTCAGTTCTCTGTTGAGGAAAAATGTGATATTGTAAGGACTACAACACGCTATTTCATGGGAACAAAGGGATAAAACTTTGTTATAAGTTTCATCCATAGTGCTCAAGGTCTTCAAGGTCTTGAGATAAACAGATGCAGAGGCTGGGGGGAGTGGAAACCTAGGGGAGTCAACCTCAAGATGACCCCAGGCTGACCAATTAATACTATCCATACCATAAATGTCACATTCACTATAAATTGGGGAGTTTGCTGGGGATGGTCCTCCTCTGCCTCTTCCTCCTGCTCCTTCTTCCCTCCTCTGTGGCTGATATCTCAAGAGGGACTGGTTTGCCGTATTACCCCTGAGGCCTACTCCCCCACAATATTGGCTGAGCATAACTCTTTGTATTTTATATTAACACTGTTATTAATGTTAGTTGTTATTATTATAATTTTATTAAATGTATTTACATTTCAGCCCATTAATCTCCTTTCCTTTTCCTGAATCCTCTCCCCAGGTGGGGAGGAGGCATTGGGTTTTAGAGCAACTGTATAAACCATGACACTTATTCTTTTTCCAATGGTAGTACTAAGAAGGAATTAACCAGGGCAAAAAATTGCCCAGCATATCTAGGTTTGTGTTGTCATCATACAGGATGTGAACATTACTAGTCAGAAAGCTAAGGACAGCAGCAGGGCTTTCGAAAGCTCTTTGTGAAGTGATTCTCTTGGACCCGTGCCCTGGTTTGAGCTAAATAGAACTAAT
>NW_010157627.1:1909-6465 GCF_000695765.1 Mesitornis unicolor
TGTGGGGAGGAGTGGACAGGGCAGATGACCCAAACCTGACCAACATGGTATTCCATCCCACATATGTCATACTCAGTATAAAGCTGAGGGATCACAAGGGTCAAGCTCTCTTCTTCCCCTTCTCATGCGATGGCCGAAGTCCTAGCAGAACCCTGCTAGCTTGCCTCCAATCCTGATCCGTGCATTCCTAAAAAAAAGAGTCCATCTGGGACTTTTCCAGTGCCCTGCTCCGCAGAGCCCCTGGTGATGCAATTGTCATTGGGGGTAGGGGGAGGATTTAATGTTGATTTTATATATATTTGCATATAATTAATTATTTTCCTGTTTACATTATTATCCTGTATTATTATTATTATTGTTTCATTAAATCTGTTAGTGTTCTTTTCCAATCCATAAAGTCTCTCTCCCCTATTCTCTTTCTCTTACCCTTCTGGAGAGCGGAGAGGGGAGCATCTGTCCAGCATTTAGTGGCTAGCCCAGCCCTAAACCACAACAGATTTATTGGCACCCAACATGAGACAGACAGGGATTTTATCAGACTGCCTGAATAGTTCAAATTACAGCTTGAATATCCAATGATATTGAATGCCTCCCAAGCAAATGGACTTCCATGGAAAAAGGTATTAAGTACCTGAGAGAGTTAGCTGTGAAAGAGGTGATCTATAGTAACTGGAAGGTGATTGTAGACCCTGATGAAATTCCATACAATCAACCTATGTTGAGGAAATTTGTGCAGAGTGCACTATCGATATATTCCCATACATTGTCAACAATGATCTGGGGAGGAAATGTCGAGACACCAACTGTGAATGAAGTAGCTAACAAAGTACGACTGAAGAGAGTCTCCCTCATGCCCCACAAGCCTGCATCCCAGCTGTGGAAAAGATAGCTAAGGAAACCAAGGAGATGGCTAATAAAACTAAGGAAATGGCTAAGAAAACCAAGAACTTAATTGCAAAGCTGTGTGACAAACTGCCCAAGAGGGAAAACAGATCCAATTCTTCCCCTGAATGGACTCTCATTTCAGCTATTAGGAGAAGACGCCCTCCTGCAAGACCAGCTTAAGAGAAATGGAACATGTCACGAGGTGCCCTGTGGTTCTTCCTGTGTGACTGCGGAGAGGACATAAGTAGATGGGATGGGAAACCTACCACTGCTCTACAGGAACGAGTTCGCCAGTTACAAGGAAAAACAAGTCGGTCGGCGAGAAAGAGTTCCCAGGAGGATGGCTGCTCCCGTTTGGAGAGAGAGAGCAAAGTTAATCACAAAGTCCAAGTCATGTGCACCACATAGCTGCATGCCTGGAAGCATGAAACAAAACATCAGGTGAGGTGGCAAGCACTGGGTGAGATGGCAACCATCACTAGATCAATATCTGGTGTTTTCTGGATGCCTGGAGGAGTGTGATACAGGGCAGAGGCCTCATGGTCTCAGTCCCCCATTTGTTTTTTCTTTCCACCCTAAACAAAAGGAGCCATTATCTCCATCCATGCAGGTGTAAATTAATGGACTTTTGTGACTTTAACATGAGTGATAAGATTGTCTATAGTCATCCCCACCCGCATGTATGCCCCGGTGATGCAATGTAAAAATTTGAGTATAAATATCACCCCAATTTCACAGAATCACAGAATCACAGAATATTAGGAGTTGGAAAGGACCTCGAAAGATCATCTAGTCCAACCCCCCCTGCCAGAGAAGGATCACCAGACCAGGTCACACAGGAACGTGTCCAGGTTGGTTTTGAATGTGTCCAGAGAAGGAGACTCCACAACCTCTCTGGGCAGCCTGTTCCAGTGCTCTGTCACCCTCACAGTAAAGAAGTTTTTCCTCATGTTCACATGGAATCTTCTGTGCTCCAGCTTGCTCCCATTGCCTCCCATTTCGGCCCAAGAATTGGGACAGGATGAACTCGGAATCATAGTGACGACTGGACGGACTGACGAATTCGCTCCCTCTCCATGCCCCCCACTCGGGACACCTTGTGGGTACGATTATTTACCTCAGCTAACGTTGAGTGATATACTTAGGTGCATACTCCCTGAGTGTATTTTACATTTCTCCTCAGGTGCATTTCTATGCTTCCATGAGTGTATTCTTGGTTTTGCTCCACTGTATTTCTATTTGACGGGCTTGTTTATTTGCCAGGCGGCCAGGCTTACAGCGAGCAAGTTGTTGTTGTTGTTAGTGTGCGTGTCAGTTTTATAGTGCATTGTTGTTATTATATTAGTTATACAACTTTTAGTGTACATGTAGCTTTTCAATTTATCACTGGCAATCCAAAAGAACCTGTAAATGTTGCTATAAATAAATGATTACTATTTGTTCTGCAACTTGCGTCTGTCGCATATTCCCCACTGTCACAACACCGTTTCAAGTAGATGGGTCTCAAATCCATACGTGAGTAGAAGGCATGAAAATGTAATCAACACAAGCAACACACACCCATTTCTCGACAATGACATAAGTCACAATAAACCATTCCTTGATGGTGGGTACATTCATGCTCATCACTAGAGGGGCCCTGCCTCCGGCCAGGATGATGAGAGGGATAACTGAGTTTATTAGACTGTGTGGATTCGATGGCCTGACACATTAGAACCACAGGCGTATAAAGCCCTGGTGGACACTGGTGCACAGTGCACTCTAATGCTACTGAATCAGAAAGGGACAAATTCCGTTACTATTTCTGGAGTGATGGGGGAGTTTCAAAAAATGACTGTGTTAGAGGCTGAAGTAAGCCTAACTGGGAATTCTGCCTTGAATGTTCCATTAGTAGAGTCTGAAGTCCCTGAAGAGTCACTTGTGTAGACTAGATACACTGCCCTGCTTCCCTGATAGCTTCTAAATTAACTTATAGCATAAAGCCTCTTCTTCCCCTCCCTTTGTTGCAGTCAAGAGAACATTTTGATTGATTAAAGTAGTTAAAGTAGGTATTTGCTTAAACTGCAAAGTTAAAATTATAAGATATATGTGTACAAGTACTTAGAGAAGGTATGTACCATACACAGGTACATACCAGACGTAGAATGGTTGTGATAAGATAAGGAATAGGCAATAACTTTTATTTTCTCGTTTCTGCATGCCAAAATTATGTAGAGGTAAGCTTTTGAAGTAAATCAATGTCTTGTATGAAAAACTATGCTAGTTAGGAACCGATCATGGTAAAGGGCAAATTAAAAGGCAGACATTTTATGCATACTTGGATAATCTTGCGAAATTGCTTTGTTAAAAATGTATAAATAAGCTGTGAAAATGTACGGGCTTTGGAGCACAATTAGAGGAGCTATCCTCTGTGTTTCCCCAGCGCTGCAATAAAGAATTGCCTGTTTATCTGCAACTGCGTAGATAAGTTCTATTGTGATTGTGACCCGTCAACACCTTCACCCTTTTCCATTTCCATTTTCCTTGTGGAGACTTAGGGTATGTGAGGCTGTGAAGTAAAGGGCAGATCTGCCAGTTATATTGTCTTCAGTGAACCCAGATTAGTTTTAAACTGGCTGAAAATGTGGCTAATTGTAGATTATGGGCAAAAACCCTATCGGTTAAAGCTCTATAAACACCACAAACTGACATCAGGATGGGGTTGAAGGGGTCATCTCCTGCAAACTCCTGAATTTATAGTGAATGCGATGTTTATGGGATAGAATACATCTTTACTGATCACCTTGGATAATACCCAGATTATCTGTCCTGGACCACCTATCCCAGAGAGTCCCGAGCTTTTCTTCCCCCTCCTTTTCTCTTGTGCAGAGAGAGGAAAAAAAACAAACCCAAAACTAAAAGAAACTGTAACCACAGGTGCAGGCAAAGCCTTGAAAAACATAAATATCTGCAAGTGAAAAACAAAACAATAACCTTAACAGCTTCAGAAGGAAAAAAGCTTCATCCCGGCCAAAACTCTAATGCCAACTTGTGTTCATTAAAGCTCAAACACTGCTTTCTCAAAAAATCCAGCTCTGGCTGAAGCATTAAAATTGATTCTATAATTCAGTTCCAGCAAAACCAGGACATTCCACCCCTAATTCTGAACCATATAAATTACACACAAGCCACTACTATTATTATCTTGCATTGCTCAATATATACATATATACATACATAAACATAAACAGCATTCTTTTAGTTCATGGGTCGTTTCTAAAAAGAGTTAATGTAGCCCAAAACTCTGAGTTCATATTTTGTAGTAGTCTCTCAGGGCAGGAGAAATGGTATTGCAGTTTCTCAGGACTCGGCCTCAATATGATGTGATGCACTGGTGAATTTGGGTACAGCAGGATGATGTGTCACACACCTAGGGCTCACAGTCACTGTATCTGGTGCAATCTATGCTGTAGATGCTGATCTGTAATACATAACTAGAGACATGATTAACAGCATCATATAACAACTAACATAAAACTCAAATTATTGGCTATTCTCACACAGACTCAAATCTCCTTGAGGCACACATTGAACTTCCCCATCTTCCCACATTACCCAAGTACATCCAGGTCCTTGAGTAAAAACAATCCCACAAATGGGATTGCCTTTACTCGAGGCAGGAGTAACCCAAA
>NW_010157628.1:0-41606 GCF_000695765.1 Mesitornis unicolor
TGGAAACGGGCGATTCGGGGGCTCCGGGAGATTTGGGGGGGTGAGCGGTGGGGCAGGGAGCGGCGAGGGGGAGGCCTGGAGGCCGGTAGCACCGGGCCGGACAGCGTTCCCGGACGTGACACAAGTTCAAGCTGTGTAACCGTGAGAGTAATCTGCAATTTTCGTTCGTGGTTTTTCTACGAGAGGTGATTTAAAATCCGTCTGTACGAAAGTTTGCCTCTCCGGTTGAGCTGGAGAAGTGTGTTGTACTCAGTCTGTAAATAGTTCCTTTAAAAAAACAAACAGCTTCACCATATGTTCCTCCTTTCGTTCCGTGTACTGAGGCTATGGAAGGTTGGATTTCCATGAGTCTTTTTTTCTTCTCCTCACTTTGGTTCAGAGGAAAGTAGTGGACAGCCTAAAAATTAACTCTGCTAATTCATTACACTGTTGGACCAAGAGTATTAAATGGCCTGGAACAGGAGTGGGACGTTTTGAAGCCTTAAATGTGAGACATAGTTAAATGTCAAATCTGCTAACAGTTGTATTTAGCGTAGCCATATGTAACTGCTTGACTCTTCATTGTTATGGAGAAAAAAATCCTCTTCCCTCTCCCAAAAACACCCTGAAGCTTAACTGAGTTTCTTCTGTGCCTTGTTATGTAGGTCAAGTTTCTCTCTCTCTTTTTTTTTTTCCCCTTTCCAGCAGGAGGAAACTATTACAGTATTTTGATTTCTGCTAGAAACAATGCATGAAGGCATTATCAGCCCTTTGCCACTACTTGTTTGTCTTGAGGCAGATGCAGCTGATGCAAATATGTCAGCTTTGGGGGTAACTAAAAATATGTATTTTTAATTAGCAGCTTACTGGTTGCTCAACTGTATGCTCTGGTTAAAGCTAATTAAATAGCATGCTGAACTGAGGGCTGAATTGAGGGTTATCCATTGCTCTTTAGGCAAACTTGTTCTCTAAAAATGCAAATATTGTTCTGACCAAGTCCTTGCATATATTTTCATCCTGGGGTCTAGAGCTTGTTGGTGTTCCTCTGAAAGATACCGGAGCTCTAGCTTAAGTGAGCCTGCTGACGTTAGATGTTCACCTCTTGATACAGGAGGAGGAACAATTCCAGTAGTGTACTCTCTTATGGTTTGTGTGGGGATTATTGGCTTTGAATCACTGAAGCATTGCTGTATAAAGTAGTGAGGAATTTTTGAGAGGACAAAGTCAAATTTCATAATTGCATATATTAAATTTTGAATGTGTTAATGTAATGCCTGCCATTTTGCTCTGTAGGAAATTACCCCATATTAGGAGAAAGGGAGGCAAACTGGATTCTTGGCCAAAATTCTGTGAAGCTTTTAAATTTGGACCCTATGTAACATTTTATTCTTATACCAGAGACCTATTAAAGCTTAATAACATGACTTACAATGTGGAAACTTGTAAATAGCTGAATTGTGCTGTGTGACACAGCTCAGTTCTAAAACTATTAAAAATGTTCTTTTGTGCATTCAAGATTCTGAAGTAGGCTCTGGTGTCCATTTTAAAATGAGCAGTCTTTTACACAGCTTGAGAGTTGTAATGTCCTCATTTATCCTCCCAAATAAAGTTTAAAAACAATTTTATGGGCCTGGCTATCCTCCCAGAAATTTTTTAAATGAGAAGCATGTATTGTCTCTTTTGTAACTTTTTTACTTTTGCAGGTTACTGTTTAACTGCTTAAGGGCAGGCCTTGTAGGTGAAGGTTAATAGCATTGGAAAAACCACCCGAGGAGCTTCATCTGCTCCACCACCACCAATTTCCTCTGTTCTTTCAGAGCAACTTGCATTTCTGATGAAGAAGCACAGTCTCTGCCTTTGGTCTGCTAGCCTTATTCCTTTCCTTCCACCTCACCCTCTAAATCTGCAATCAAATACTGCAACAAACCTACTGAAGCTGGAGGTACCCTCACTAGCTTAGAGGAGGATTTTGGGTGGTCAAACGTGTTCTGACAAGAGTTTCCCAAGATAAAATACCCACCGCTTAGATGACAATGAGCAGGTTGTAACATCAAAGATTTGAGCTGAAGTAGGAAAGCACAAAGAGAAAATGAATACAGAAGCAACTGCACTAGAAGAGGTCAGATGTCATGAAAATAGTTTGCTCCGGGCTTTTTGTTTTGTCTTTTCCTTTATTTCAGAGAAAATAATGGGATGCTTGATCTACATTCCTCACCTGAGGACATTTCCTAACACGTCCTGTGCTTTTTTTTTTCCTGTGTGCTTTATGAAGTCCCCTGATAGCTAGTTCTGTTCTAGCAGCATTGCTGCAGAGGTTTCCAGCTTGTAGGTGTGATTTCTAACTGACATGACGTTGTAATAAAGTTATAAGAGTATCAGTTCCTACTTGACCTGCACACTATATATCTAATGTTTAATGTGTTCTCCATTGAAATAAAATTCTTGAATTCTTGCGTGTTTCTATCTCTTCTCCTCGTGAATATTCTTTAAAAGCTTTATTATTGACAGTGCGTGTGCACTATTTGGTCTGTTTCTAATTTTCTTGTTTTTCAGTTATTCTGGAGAAATTAAAAAAAAGGAAAAGAAAAAGGCAGCTCAGTGGCATTAGTGGGTGCCTCGCATGTAGGTAAAAAAATGTGCTTAGCGGTTCCTCCCCAGCGTGGCTGTATTTACTTTGGGCGTTGGTATGCCATCAGCGTTCGTGTAGCTTCTTGGAGCTGAACTGCGTCTCTGGAGTTGATGTGGCTTGATAGTCAGAAAGCTGCCCTGGTTGTAAGTCACCAAACCTTCACGTGGGAAGTGCAGTGTCTGTAGTGGAGACTTTTCCTGAACATGCAGAAAGAAACTTCTTCTGACACTCGTAGACTGTTGAGTTGCATCGCTCTCATTGGAACCAGAAGTAGTGAATCTGGGTTCTTGTTTTGACAAAGTGTCATGTGGTGCTCTGAACCATTGTGTTTATCAGATCTATCCTATGCACATGTGGTTGTTATCTACTAAAATCTCTCATCTTTGTAGAATCTGGGATAGCGCCTTAGCCAGTGCTGTCTCTGCGCCAGGTCTCGCTGCACTGCGATAGCTGGTGTGTGGAACAGGCTGCTGGTCCGCTTGTCATCTGGGTGAAAAACTAGCCTGGAAACTACTGTGGTGGTATTTGGATGCGTGATTTAGTCTTCTGATGCTCTGCAACTCTCTGTCCATATTACCACAGAAATACTTCTCAAATTTGTCTTCCCCATTATGAGTTTGGGAGATCAGAGCTTTACTGGCTCTGCCTTTGAACGGAATGCTCTTAGCATTTGTGGTGCAGTGTTTCCTTGCTAAGTGGCTGAAACAAGGACTTTCTGCTGAAGGCCTCTTACTCTTGCTCCTGGTAGTGCTGGGTTTGATGTTGTGTGGTTTGGGGTTATTTTTGTGTTTGTGTGGGGTGTTTTTTGTTTGTTTTTTTATTTTCTGTGAAGTAGTTTTAGGAACAGTAAAAGATACAGTGGTGGTGTTCCGTTTTTGTCATTGTATAGCCTCCCACTTTCCTCTGAGAGCATAGTGAGTGAGGAGCAGCAAAACTGGCCTGCTCTCCTAGGACTAAATTCAGAGAGAGTCAGTATCTTGCTTTAGATTTGAATTAAGATAGTGAAGTCAAGCTTTTTAACTCCAAAATCCTCAGCTTGGAAATGTGGGAACTAAGCTTTTATTTTCTTCACGTGTACAGCCAGTAGATATTTCAGAGTCAAGGTAGTATTTCCTTGGTAGTAACACGTGGTTGACTCTATGCTGTTCGTGCTCTGAAATGAAATGGCAAACCTGTTTTATTCTGCAATATCGAGAAAGTGGGATACAGAAGACCAAGGGATGCTGTGGAACTTGGGAATATAACCTATGGTGGAGTATGCCTCAACAGGAGGGGTATAGCCTGTCCTGCAGTTCAGCCACGTTATCTGATGAACTTATTTTCAAATTGCTCTCTAACAATAAAGCTGCTGCTTCCAGACGATGGTGTCTGCATAAGTGTGTGCCTTTTCCTCGGTGAGCAAGAATATTGGCCAAGCTTAGGTAATGGTGGTCATCCTACCTGAAAGATAACTGAGCCCTCAGATGAATTTCCACAGCAATTAGGACCTTTACAAAAGGGGCGAAAGGTGCCAGGTTAGGTTCTGCAACCTTAAATAGCAAGCACCAGTGCTAACAAGCAAGACTGTTGTTAAATAGTTAATAACAGATGGCTGAACTTCTGATGCAAATGATCAGACAGAACAAGAGAAGTTCCCTGCATCCTGACCCAGAGACTCCTCACTGCTGCCATGGCAACTAACACTTTTTTTTTTCTCTCCATTTTTAGCAAAGTTTATGGAACCGAAGATGACTTGTTGGTTTTACGACTTTAAAATAAATTTTAAAAGGCAAAGCAGACCAGCTGGAGGAGGAGAAAACATAAACTAAGAGAATGTGGATATGAATGCCTTGAGTACTTTAGTTCCTATAAGATCTTTCTAGAAGATGTCTGAAGGGCTGTGTACTTTAAAATGCCTGGCAGTTAAAGCGTTAGTTTGAATACAGAAGTTTATCACCTGAACAGATCTATCTGAATCCTTTTCATTTAACTTTAGCATTGCGGGGGAAAAAGGGAGAAAGAGGTAGGAAGCTCTTTGTATTTGGCTTGGGCATGGTACAGAGGAGCAAGGAAAACCTGTGGCTCATGTGCTGGATGTGGCTTTTCATTGCACTGGCAGCCAGGCGTTTATCCTCCGTGGTGGGAGCAGGGGGATGTTGCTGTAGGGATAGTGGAGGGCTGTGGCGGGGGTTGAAGGTCACTGGGTAGGGTAGAACCCTTCTCTGCCCCTTTGGTTCGGTTGTTAAAGCCTGGGAGTGTATTCTGGAGAAACACCTCTGCAGCCCTGTGTTTTCCATGCTCTTTTTGCTAAGGTGCTGGCCTGTGGCTGCTACGAGCAGGATATTAGAAGGACTTTAAGTCTTATGGGCTGTAGCAAAGTTACTGTACAGTTTAAATTCAAAATTGAAGGTTCAATGTCTGTTTTTAAAGCATAACACCTGAAGGAGTGTTGTTATAGACTAAACTTCACGGCACTGAAACTTTTGGAGAGGAGTGCTTCCGAGGCAGGTTTCGATCTGGTCCCCTGGGAAAGCTGTGGACAAGACCTGCGTATACTACTGAACACAGGTCATTTCTCATACAGTACAAACAGCCTGTTTTATCAGTGCTGTGAAGAACATGTAGTGTAGGTGAACCAGATTTGGCAGGGGGGTTGGCCGAGATGATCTCCACAAGTCCCTTCCAACTCCTGCTGTTCTGTGATACTGTGATTCTTCAGCTCTTGCTGGTTTTGTGAGGTACGTCTGTCAGTGCCTGTGGGTCTTGTGCTGTGGCAGGGCCTTCTTTACAGAATGAAGCCAGTCCTCTGTGTAGACATGCACCATATTCTCAAACTGTATTTCCAGAGTGTATCGTATTGCTGTTTGATGTCCGGATAGATCAAGGAATTAATCAGCCTCCAGGTGTATAAGTCATAATATTACTTAGAAAGGAAGCAAATTCCTAGAGTTCTCACCTGAAGATTATTATTTGTTATCTCTGATGCAAATTAACAGGCCCATTCAGATATCGTGAATTGCTGGGTATTATACAAGCACAGAACAAAAGACCATCCTCACCTCAGACCTTATGCAAGTATCAGACATGAAATCGATGACTTCCAACAGAGGGCTGTAAGGAAACAAAGGGATAATCCTGATGAGACGGATAAACTTGTGCCCCCAGCTACAGGCTAACAAGCATGTATTGCTATAACAGAAGCTAGAAAGCACAGTCATTTTGCATCAAGCGTGTTCTTTGTGAATACAGAGCAGCACAGGCTGGAGGAAGTGCAAGTTATTAAAGTAATCAGAAGCTAATTGGAAGCTTACTGCAATAGTGAGTGGGGGACAGCTGGAATGGTGAGAAGCCATGGAAGATCTTGGAAGTTTCTGGGCTTCTTTTTTTATAGAAGTTATTTACTTGTTATGAAAGGTGATGTGTTGAGAGGCAAAAAAGACAACAGGAAAATATGGTTTCCTGTCAGACACCAACCAAACATACCTTCCTCACGTGCTGGTGAGGCATAATCTTTTCTATGTCTTTTTCCCACTAATTTTCAGTGATGAATTAGGTGAGGAATCCTGCAGACCCCTTGGGCACTTCCCAAGCAGGCAGATAAGGCACTGCCATCTGCCAGGCTTCACGTGGGCTGTGCCCGGCCCAGAGGTCCCCACTGGCAGGAAACGTTTCCAGCTTCATCACAGCTTGGCCTGTGAAGAATTCCTCTCTGAGGAAAACGTTCGTATTTCGGAGCGTGTTTTTCCATAGGCAAGAGTAGAATCAACCCGCACTGAAAGCAGTTCTCGAAGTGCTATTTCCTAGGGATCCAAGCCAGCAATAAGGGTATAGTGAACCCAATTTGCATGTTTTTCTGGGGATAAAGATGGCAGGTTGCTTGTTGTCTGGACACTCGTGCCAGGTTCTGGTCCTTTCAAGGCCAACTGCTAATTCAGATGGTAAGAATAAAATGTTCTGTGTACGAAAAAATCTCTTGGTTATGTTTTCTATTAGTTCTTGAAGATAAATGATTGCAAAACCCAGCTGTTTACAGTAATAGCCAATGTAGTCATATGTAAACTTAAAGTATTTTTGACTATACTCTTCTATACTTACTTTATCTCATGAAAAAAGATCCTTTTCCTCCAAACTATGTGGTGGTTTCAATTGATAGTAATGAAATCTGTGTTCTTTATAGATTTCTAACAGAAGATCTCTGTATATCCTTTTTGGTAACTGAAAAGGTTGACAAAACAAGTGTGTCTGTCAGGCCCTTGGATTATGTCATGTTTGGGGGGGCTTTTCTTTGCCTGATGCTCAACTTGAGCGTTCACAGTCATTTATTAAATCTATTAAACCTGACAAGTGGGTGAATCTGACCTATGCTAGTAGCGGATGTGTAGCAGATAGTGACTTCTTGGCATTTCTGAGCTGAAGGCAGCTTGGAGCGATTTACCCACAATAAAGTCATTTTGACATCTTCTGATTTAAATCTCATTGAATATTTACTATGGACATTAATACCTTTTCTGCTGGTCACAAATTCGACATTGCCCCCTCGCCCTGCTGTACAAATATATATATTTAAGTTACGAAGGAGGAACTGGAGTTGGATTTTATTTGTGTGTCTGTCTTTGCTTGTGTCAGTTGTTTTTGCACAGAATATGAAGAGGCTGTGGAGGACCTTGTGCTCTGGCTGGATAAAAGCTGTTGTTCCTCATACGCTGCTCGTGTAGGCTATTTTTAGTGTAGTGTTTTGGTTTTCCTAATAATTTATTGCTCTGTCTCTTGACTCACGGGTCACCTGATTTTAGAGCATGCAAATGTAGAGGTCAGATCCTTTACTATTCTATAAACTGCTGGTTTATCTTGAGGAGCAGGATGCTGCTGGCTGGCAAGATTGGGTTGGAAGTGGCGGTGGAGGGGTGAGCCTTGTCCCTTTTGGTTCTCTGGAAAGTATGTTCTAAGAATACGCGGTACAGGGTGTTACAAAACACACGTGCATCCGATCAACTTGGAGCGCAGGCCAGGGATGATGGGTGACGCGAGGTCAGCAGGGAGACTCTTGCCTGCTGGCCCTCACCGTGCCTGTCTTCGCTCTGTGCCAGCAACGGCGCAGTCATCCGTGAACTCACTTTTTCCCTTGAAGGGAGAATGGTTTTCAACAGATAAGTTATGAATACACCACTATTATTCTTGCTCTGGTAGTGTTAATTTTGGCACTTCAGACGAGCGTCTTGCATCTAGGATCATCATGAGCTTTTGTTCCGCAAGGTGGATGGCTGTTTCTGGTCGCCTTCAAAGCTGCAGTGCAAGCCTGGGAGGGTTAAATGAAGGGGAGAGGGAAAGCAGACATTGAAATTTTGAAAGCAAACAAGTATGTTATTTGAAATTGCAGTGTTTGAGTGGGCCCAGTTTTTACAAAGGTGCTTTCCAAGATGTGTGTTTGTGTGGAAGGAAAACCTAACAAGGTCTGAATGCTCCAGAGGTTCATTAATCTCTTTGGTTTTTTAACTCTTAAAGGCAGTCTGCGCTGTACCTACATAAATGTCACTCGGCTAGATCCTGGTGATTCTTCAGATTGCATGAAAACAAGGAGGAACAAAGCCTGCATCCATCAAACTGTTCAGCATTTGCACAGATGAAACAGGTCTGGACACAAACTGACTGTTCTGATGGTTTGGATTGAACTGGAAGTTCATTACTGCCCAGGCAGTTGCAGATGTTTAATTCCTGGCCCATGAGGTCTTTTAAGCCTCATAGAAAACCGTGCAGATGATCATCTTCACTAGAATGTAAAAATAAAGCAAATTAACTTTCACCTATCTGGATCTGAAAGGGGGATCTGAGCTGACCTGAGTAACAGTGCTGGCATTCTCAGGGCTTTCTTTTAACTCACAACATCATAGTTTTAATCGGTACCTCAAAGATAACCAAAGATTTGAAATTGAGTGTTGCGTGCCCTTGAGGGAGAGGGGTTGCTTTTTTAAGTGGTGGGTTGCTGATAGCACTTCTTTTGCGCTCCTACCAAATTTGTAATGCTAGTAACAAAACCAAAACTTTTTGAAAAGCTGGAACAGGCTGCCCAGGGAGGTGGTGGAGTCACCATCCCTGGATGTGTTTAAAGAGCGGGTAGACGAGGTACTTAAGGATATGGTTTAGGGGGTAGACAGGAGCGGTTGGACATGATGATCTCAGAGGGCTTTTCCAACCGAGCGGTTCTGTGTGTGTGAAAATGTGACAAATCCAGATGGTGATCAAAACTCCCGTCCCTGGAGAAATGACGTACTCATCATGCACGTGGGAGGCCTCAGTTAGGGGTTTTTTAATAGTGGAGACGACTTTTGGTGAAAACATCTAGACTTCTGCCTTCTCTGGCTTGTGTTGGGGTGGTTTTTTTGGTTTCTTTTTTGTTTGTTACCACAGTAAAATTGAGAAGTTGCAGTATGTGTTAAAAATAAATACCGATCGGTAGCTTTGAGGGGTTTTTGAACATACAAGAGGTTCCTCAGTTCTCTTTACAGTCATCTTGTATCTTTCTGTACCTTGAAAAAAAGATGCTTTTCAAGAGATTAAAAGCAGGCAGGACTGATCAGGGATGTCTGATTTATCCAAGTTTAAATTGGTTTATTAAAGTCAGTAGTTCCTGACTTCAGAGTCTGAAGATCATGGCTGTCAAAAGCCATGGGTTGGGCTTGCAGGCACCTGACTGTACCATGGCGAGGAACGTTTGGCTCCTGGTTGTTTTCAGACTCGGTGGAAGGCCGAGTGCTTTTGTACTTGCAAAACTCCGCTTGCTTTGACAACAGGTCGAGTTGTAGTGAAGGGTTTCCCTCACGTGCGATCCCATAAGTCAACGTGGTACTTTTTGCAGAGGCTTTCCCTGACTCCAGCAGCTGTGGCATCCCTGCCGATTCCACCCAAAAACGAGCCAGCACTTTTCAAACTCACTCCTCTTTCTTTTTAAGAGGTCTGACCACCGTCTCAAGCAAATGGCACATGATGTAGCTGTTCTTTTTCTTGCGATGATCTTAGGGAGGAAGAACACCAGTTTGTACCTGCTGATTATAAACCAAAGTGGAACCTGCACTCACCCAGAGCATCACTGGCCTCCTCCCCAGCAGTTTTGGGTGCTGCCATTATAGTTTTGTTCAGGCCCTTAATAACTCTTCCACATCAGTAACTCAAAATCTTGAGAGCTGAAGGCTACTTTACATTCCTCCTCATATAAGAAGTGTTATTCTATACGTGTTAACAGGACAACAAGCACAAAATCACTTGAAAGTATATGGTCAGTTTTGAAGCTCAATGAATATTTAAGATGATGAGATAAAGCATGAAATACCGCAGAGAGATTTTTAGTGTTAGTAGGGAAATGAAAACAAAAAAGGGCATTTTAAACAAGTGTAACCCTCCATCACCATGTAGGCTGTTCCCAAAGACACTTGTGGATATGGTGAAGAAAAGCTACAGAAGAATAAACTGAGTAATGCTTTAGCAAAAAATCATGTCATGTTTTAAGTAGAGGGCTGCTCTTTTCTGGCAGCTCTCACAAGCATTGAAATACCTACTGGAGGATGTTTAAACAGCCCTATGTAGTTTTCCAGGAACATCTGAGAGTGATTTATTATCACAAATTATCACTTTCCATCTTTAAACCAATCTCTGTATAAAATATTGCAGAAGTCTGCGTAGAGTTGAATCTTCATCAAACTGGATCGTTAAACAAATTAAAGAGGAAACTTGTGTCTGTCATCCTGAATTGTATTGTGTTTAAGGCCTCGAATAAAATTTCTGGCATGCATTTTTATTTATGTATTATACAAATGCTATCACAGCTGGAATTTAATGCCGAGTTGCTGTCAATCTGTTTAATAGAAGGGATGTCTTGGCTTCCAAACGGAGTTAGACCTCCCAGTACTCAGTTGCTGCAACCGTCGTGTGGATGATGCGCCCTCAGAGATGCGGCTTAGCCAAATACGTCTGCTTTTTCATTGTTAATTCATGTTGGGCTTCCTTTGGAAAGAGAGCAGCAGCCGTGGAGCCACTGCAGTGTGGTATCTACAGCTAACATCAAACTGGTGAAAGCCTTCAGTCTTGTGTCTTCAGCCATGCAGTTGCTGCCGAGCAATGGTTCTTGAATTAGTGAGTGGCAATGGTGAAGGTGGCCATCAGCCATCATCGTCATCATCTCCCAGCACGGTTCCCTTGGCTGGGGAAGCCTTGATGAATGCTGAAACAGTCACTGTCATCAACATCAGTGAAGGAAGTGTGGGGAAAAAACAATGTAATACATATCTAGAAATCTCGTATTGGAAAAATCTGTATTTTAATATAAAAGTGCTTAATTGTATTTCTAGAAAGCAGCTTAGGAAATGATTTTGACATATCTCGTAAGCTTAAGTGCGCTCTGTTGTCTGTTCTGGGGACGCACACGGCTCCTTCAGCTGCCCAAACCAAGCATGTTGGATGTGCTTTCACGTTGTGGTGACGCCAGCAGAGGTCTGATCTCCACGTTGCCCTTGCTTCCTCCTGTGAACTGGGGTGGGATTTAAAACAGGAGCATTTCAGGAATTTGTTTTCAGTATAATTCAGCAAAATAATTGCTGTGTGCTTCAGCAAGGGCATTAACTGAGTCAAGTCCTCTTTGCTTTCAGTACCTGTCCAGTTACAGCACGTTGGTGCAAGTGGCATCTTTTGTAACCCGTTCTGTAGATGTTTAGGGACCAGCAAAAAACGTGTGTTCTGTTCCTCCATCTGGTTTATGTTTAAAATGCCAAACGTTACAGCACTGAAAATCTTACTGCTTTACACTGACATTCCTGCACCTATTTAGCCACGTCAGGATACAGTGGAACAACTGGATTTTGGAATATATGAGTCCTCTTGTAACTTTAGGTGAGCTAAGGTTTGAAACAAGCCTCAAACTTCACATTTTTCAGGTATTGCTTTTCTTCTGCTAAATACAGGCGATATTGTAATGATTGACCTACTTCACCATTTGTGATTTCCTTGTGGAGCAAGAAACAATTCATCCTACGTAACTTGTTCTTAATTATTCCATTTTTGTCCAGTTAAGAGAAAATAAAACCAGTTTCCCTGATCAAAATGCAAATATTGAATCTAGAGTTTGGTGTAATGCCAGAAAATCAAAAATAAGCAGGTTCAACTGTTTTTGCGTAGGTAAAAATAGAAAGCTACCGTTGGTAGAAGAGAAGTGACTCAGTGGTGATGGCAAAATAGGATGTCGGCCAAAACATTGCAGGAAGCAAGATGGGAACACCCTGATCAGTTTAACAGTCTGCATTTTACACTCTGAGAGTGGTAGCTCCTGAGATTACTGCAGGAAATTTAAGCTTTAAATTAATTTAACTTTTGTTTCTGTGCTTATTAAGCTGTTTGCAACTGAATTTTAGTAAAATGTGAATTGTGCAGTTGGTTTTTATTCTCCAGCTCAATTTTAAGACCGGTCTCTTTTTGGTAACTTTATTAATGGTAAAGCTGCCTCAGGATTAGCTCTGGGTGCTGTGAGAGGCATCCAGCAGAAGCGTGCAATAGATGGGCAGTGATGCCCACACCAGCAGCCCTAATGCAAAGCTCCTGTGCTGCCGTTTCTGCCTACAGCTGCACTGCTTTGCTGCTCAGGTAGGGGTTCAATTTGATACCCTGGCAAAAGGAAGAGACAGCAAGAGCAAGATGAGGCGCTTGAGCTGCTCTCCTCATGCTTTCATAATGGCTGTCCCTGAGCTCAGAGATCTTGAGCCCTAAGAATCCAAGACAGGAATCAATGTGGGGAGAAAAAAATCCTGCATAAGATAAGACGAGTAACCAGTTCACTGCATTTGCTTGAATTTAAGTAGCCTTAACGAATAACTTGTTTCTTGAAGCGAGTAGACCTTCTCATCGCTGTAACTCTTGATAGCTTGAATGGTACTTAAACTCTGCATACTGCAAGGCTTTTGAAGAGCGTGGCTTCAGATATAATGACAGGTTTGTAATATGCAGACACAACGTTGACTGCTCATTCAGAGAATCATGGATCTGGGGGGTTCAAGGGCGACTTTCTTTTGAAGTGAGGCACAATGTGGAATTAGTTAACCAAAGCAACTGTAGGTGTTTCTAATTCCAGAAGAGAAGCTGTTAGTCAAATGTTTACATTGTGTTTCATTTCCTTTACAGTAGTTTCTTAAATCCCTGCCTTACTCTTAAAGTATGGGAGCTACCTTTAACCTACTTCTTGGAATAGCGCGATAATAAAACTTATTCAGGGTTGCCTGTTTTGGGGGAAGGGCTAGAGGGCTTTTCACGGAGGTTTTTGAAATGCAGAGCTATGCCTCTGCTAGGAGGTGATGGGTTCTGAGCACAGACAGTGCAGCTCCTCCCCACTGTACCTGAACCTCCTGCCACAGGACTCTGCCTGAAGCGTCTCCTTTCAGACCGCCTGTGCTAAAAGTGCAAAAAAACCCCACGCTCCAAGTACTTAAGCAATAATTTTAGGGTTTTTTTAAATGCAGCACACAAAGGAAGCAGAGAGCAGAGGTGGGCAACCGTGTCTCGGGGCCTGCTGGACAGCTGGGGTAGGGTGGGAGCAGGGCTTGTGTCAGCTGGGAATCTGAACAGCATACACCAGGGACTCTGTATTTTACTTAGTGTTTTGTCTACTGGGCTTCAACCTTCTAAAAAGTGAAATAGAAATCTGATCACTTTTAAATTGGTGGCCTTCAAAATCCATTATGAATGGCTAAAGATTTTCCAGGGAAGGTCTGAACTGTCGCAGAGCGTATTTAAAGACAATTGCTAGTTGTTTGATGGACTCTTTAAGTAAGTGGTCCTGCAAATCAGTGGGTGTCAGGACTAATGGATACCTCAAGTCAAACAAATTTGTCTTTGAAGAAAGACAGGTAAACCAAAATGAGCTGCTCTTCTGAGAAGAGGACAAGCTTGGTAGATACTTGTGGTGCCCAGTGCAACATAAGAGGTGCTAGAATAACAAAATAAGCACGTCCTAAGGTACAGGAGGAGATCTCGGGCAAGAGATCACGGTTGCAGCACTGCCTGGGCATGGCAAGAGGACGGCCCAGGGCAGGAGGAGCTCTGCTGTCCCTGGGCAGGACAGGGCAGCAGCTTGCAGATGCATCTTCTGGTGGCTCCCGGAGCACAGCGGGTTACGTGATACCAAATGTGTTTGTTTCCTGTCTGAGCCTAGAAAATAGCTTCAGTGCTCTTGTAATACACATATTTCAGGAAAATGTTTTCTGTAATTACTACAGAAAATGCTGTGATAGGAAAGGGAAGGGAGTTGGTCCACACAAGCGTGACCTAGTTGGGAGAGGAGTCAGCTGGGCACAACTGCGTTACCTGAAGCTTTGGGAGAGTGCTTGGGTTACAGTTCAGTGGCTTTGTGACTCACCGGTACCACGTACCTAACTCCTAGAGGTACTTTAGGATGGGAGCCAATTTAACTTATTTTTGGGGGGGAAGCATGGGAGGTGGTGAATTCTTACTCTTTATTCCAGTGCTCCAGAGATTGTGCACGTGTGTGTAGCGGACAGGGGAGGACGAGGATTTGAAGACTCTTTATGGCATCTCGGGTTAAATGGGCTTTTCTGTTTGTCCAGAAGAAAATCAGCCTTTGTTGAGGTTGGTGTGTGCAGGAGTCAAAGGAGGACAACAAGATGTGCCTCCAGGTTTCAGTTCTCTAGTGTTGTATGGCTTGGTTCAGTCTAAATGTATTTTTCTCTTTTTCCCTCCTAGAGTACTCTGACATCTGCTGCTCTCTTTTGTGACCACTAGATCAGTAAATTTTAGTTGCAGTTTATGGATTAAAGAGCTGTAGTGTCTTGAATTCCTTTGTCCTTCACAGAATCCCAGAACGTTAGGGATTGGAAGGGACCTCCAAAGCTCATCCAGTCCAATCCCCCTGCCGGAGCAGGAACACCCAGATGAGGTTACACAGGAAGGCGTCCAGGCGGGTTTTGAATGTCTGCAGAGAAGGAGACTCCACAACCTCTCTGGGCAGCCTGGGCCAGTGCTCTGGAAGTGTTCCTTGTGTCAACTAACTGGATTTTGTGCTACTTTAAAGGGAATAAACCCCAGACACTGCTGGGATGTGTATCTTATGCTATATACTTGCATGTTCTGTTGCTAGAGAAGAAGCAGAGTAATACGCGTAAGTTGTGTAGTCAGAGGTTGCTTTATGCACAATATGTGATGTGTGGCTTTAACGGGACTGATTCGCACACAAAAGCAAACAGTTACAGCACACACACAGACTTTTTTCAACTGAACACTGAGTTTGCTGTTTCTGTCGATGTCTTTCCACCCTTGTTCTCAATTACATCAGCTTGCATCATCTGTGTCTGTTCTATAGGAACAATTACCAGGCTTCTCAATATTTATAGGTTTTTTTTTTTTCCCCTTTATGAAAACTCTCAGAAGTTGCTGAATGACAGAAATCTAGTGGAGCTGGAAAAGGTCAATACGCCACATTAATTTTGTAGGAAAACGTTTCTCAATATCCATTGCTTTTTGTGCTTTATTGAATTTTGTAGGAAAACACTTCTCAATATCCATTGCTTTTTGTGCTTTATTATTGTTTTTGAAGTCCAGATCAAATACCTGGTTTGTTTTATTGCTGACATAATTTTGAAGGGTCGACCCTGTCTTTACCATGCTGGCATGAAAACAGCAGCACTTCCTAGCTCAGTACTTGCTGTTCATCATCCTTTAATGAGAAGCAGTTTTTATTTTGAATCGAGATCGTGTGTTTGTAGCTGCAGCCAATATAATCAAGTCTCTATCTCCTTGGGTCTGCTCCTCCATCCTTAAGGCAAGAAACCAGTTGCTTCTGAAATAATAGGTCTGATACAGGAACAGAGGCAGTGTCTGCAAGTTGAACTTAAAGGAAGGTTTATCTGTTTACGTAAGGTCATACTGTGTATGTGTTCTCAATTTGAGTCATGATTATTTCTTAGTTTATTTACCTTTATTCACTAGGCCTTGCTTATTGACTAGTTTCACTGGATCTTGCATTTGGAGAGGCTTAAACTGCCTGTGGCTCAATTTGTGACATATCTGTGGAGTCACTGAGCATTTGAAGTATACAGCATAAGCTTTGGTATCAGTTTGGTTGGGTTTTTTAACACAAAAAGGGGGTGGGCTTTTTCCTTGACTCTGACCAGCTCAGCAGAAGCGCTCGGGCCATAGGATTTATCTATTAATTTGTGTCAGGTCCAGGAGCTTTTGATCAAATACGGTTTCTTTCTAACAAAGAGAGCCAAACAGAAGGGCTGCTGCTTCACATGGTAAGCTGCTCATGTTAATTAAAGGGCATGCTTATTTTGCCGTTTAAAATTCTCCAGTGTAAATTTTCAGGTATCACGTCTTACTGTGCACGTTTCTGTTACAGTAAGGAGGTGTTTGGGACAGGCTCTGTCTGCACAAGTACATGCACATCTTCATCAAGCTCTTCTTATTTTTTTAACCATACTTTTGAACTAAACAGAATTCTTCTTATACATTTCCTTAAGGATGAATTCCCCTTCTGTTTAGTCTGCTAAGCATGAGGCAATCCTTGTTTAAATTAATATCACTCCCGCTGAATACTTTCTGGTTTTTTTGGAACTACAGGAGGAAAAATACTCCAGTAGTGATCCTGCTGTGGCTTTCTTAACATTACCCTGGCCTTTGGACACACAAAGATGAGCACGAAGCTTGTGTTAGCAGCAAGATAATGCTGCAGTATGGGATAATTTGAGGTTTTTTTGGGGTCAGCTGTACTACCCAAATCCTTTTTGGAGTCTTTCCAAATCCCTTATGTATGACTTGCCTATTGTTCACCAGACTTCCTAATTTTGTAGGTGACTCATATCACTACCTAAGTGTCTTGTTCTCTCTGTTATTTACCATTCCTTTAATCTTTCATGCACCCTTTATTAGTCATTTTCTGCTGTCCGTCAGATGAATGGCCGTTTTAACCCATGCCAGATCATTTAATGTATCGTTCACATGCCATATGGGGTCCTCCAGGGTAATTCATCCTCCTCTGGCTTTTCTCCTGCCTGAGGGCAGGCAGTGGCCAGATGAATTGTCCTGGCAGCATCCTGTTCACAGAATCACAGAATGGCTCGGTTGGAAAAGTCCTCTGAGATCATCACGTCCAACCGTTCCTGTCTACCCCCTAAACCATATCCCTAAGTACCTCGTCTACCCGCTCTTTAAACACATCCAGGGATGGTGACTCCACCACCTCCCTGGGCGGCCTGGTCCAGCTTCTGTTCTTCCAGGACCTGCGATCCCTTCCTGCTTGGGGTGCTCCCCAGGCTGGGGGCAGGTGGCTGTTTCAGAAAAGCCCCTTCCTTGCTTCTCCCGGAGGATGGAGCCGCAGGACTTGTGCTGGTTGTGGCAGTTCAGCGCCCAGCACCTTTTCATGGATGTGTGCATGCAGATGTGGTGTGTGTGGCATGGGTCAGAAGTGCTGCGGACAGGTGAGGGTCCTGGTTATAGCCTGTGCTTGGCCCCCAAAAGCAGCTGTGTAAGTGCGTCCCTTTAAAAAGAGGGAGGAAGAGCCAGTAAAGATGAGGGCTCCTGTGCAGTGAACTGAGCTCCCTGGCAGTGGGCTGACTTCTCTTATTTCTCTTATGTAGATCCTTCAAAATAGGCTGTAAGCCCTGGGGTCTGTGCAGTTACAAGCCTGGGCTAGGCAAATATGTACATGCAGCAGCCAGTTCTACACACTCTGCAGTTTGTCCATGCAGGTATTTGCACATTTACTTGGAACTCTTGTTTCATGCATCCCTTCTTGTATGGACCTCTCAGGTCTGTCTGCCCTGTTTGCCAAATGCTCTGTTAGGGAATGAAGACAAAAGAGACCACTGAATTCCCCCCTCCCCTCCCCTCCAAATGGAAAGGTATTTTAGGAACCACACGTGAGTAGAAATTAACGTTGTCCCTGTGCCAGTGTTGTTGTGGTGGATGACAAGGGACACTTAAGCTAAAATCGTGACAATGTCATGAGCTTTTTTCCCCCCTAAAGCTTAAAAATAAAGGTAAAGAGCTACTGGCAGCCTTGCCTCCCACTTGCTTTTCTGTGCTGCTCTTAAAATAGACTTTGAATTGAATGTATTTTAGCTTTCTTGGAAAAGAGATCTTTCTATAACCTCTTCAGTAACTAAATAATTTTGAAACTTAACCGGTTCCAAGCAGAGAGGGGAATGACACAATCTGGTTGTACTTGCATGTGTTTGAATGGTGAGTGACATCCTCGTGATGGAGGAGGAGAAGGGTGCTCTATAAAACACCGTACAGTCTGGGGACTGGTGCATCCTACCTCTGCAGGAATCGAGTGTGCCAAGGTAATTCCTGAAGAGCAGTGGCAGCTGCTGCTTTGGTTATGAAGACTTGTTGAGTGTTAGTTCTTTGCACAAGTTTAGACTGACCATGGTACAAAACAATGAATCCTCTAAATACTGCATGGGCGCCTTTGCTATGTGTTAACGGTAACTGAAAGTGGACCTCTCAAGTAAGCCTTGCTCTCAGCAGGAGAGACACACGCGATAAGGATCTTAAAGAACATTGTGTCCCACTTTTTCTAATAGGAGTAAAACTTTCTGTATTTTCTTACTCAATTTTTCATGTATTTTATGATGCATTGTGGCTTCTGGAGAAGAGAAGGGTGAGGGGAGACCTCATCACCACCTACAACTGCCTCAAGGGAGCTTGTAGAGAGGTGGGTGCTGGTCTCTTCTCCCAGGTGATGGGGGATAGAACAAGGGGAAATGGCACCAAGCTGTGCCAAGGGAGGTTCAGGTTAGAGCTAAGGAGGAAGTTCTTTACTGAGAGGGTCGTCAGAAGCTGGACCAGGCTGCCCAGGGAGGTGGTGGAGTCACCATCCCTGGATGTGTTTAAAGAGCGGGTAGACGAGGTACTTAGGGATATGGTTTAGGGGGTAGACAGGAGCGGTTGGATGTGATGATCTCAGAGGGCTTTTCCAACCAAGCGATTCTGTGATTCTGTGCTTCTTTTTCTATCTGTCACATGATACTAACGATGCTAAGTCATGCTGCTATCAGACTTCTCCCACTAGAGCCCAAGAAACTTTCTTCTAGAGAAACTGTGGTCCAGCTGTGGTTCACAGCACTGCTGAGAATCTGGTGCATCGGCCAGTTAGTACGTGAAGCTTTCTTTAGAATATTGCTGATTTTGCCGGCTTGTAGTGAGAACATTGAGATGAGGAAAGATGTTTTGTGGTGGTACGGTAACTTAGACCTTGTGGGGAGTGTGGCCAGTCTGATACAAAGATTCATTTCTCATTTTAAGTGTAAATTGGAACAAACTGCTGGGTCAGCCAACAGTCGAAAGCTCGTTATACAGTGGATGTCATTATTATTTCTTGTCTTTTTGAAATTACAGATACTTTGGATGAGTACTTTGAGTATGAAGCTGAGGAGTTCCTGGTCTCCTTGGCCTTGCTGATCACCGAAGGTCGAACACCTGAGTATTCGATCAAGGGCAGAACAGAGGGCTTTCATTGCCCGCCGGCACAATCAAGTCAGCCGCCAACAACTAAGCATGAATGCAGCGACAAACTGGCTCAGGTATAAGGGTTCCCGCTGCGTTTTAAGTCTGCGCCCTTGCTCCCATGATTAAAGTCAGCTGAGAACCCCACGGTAGCTTCACAGTTAAACATGAGTAACAATTGCTTTCTGTCAGTCCCGCATTTCAACGAGTATGTAATTCAGTATCTTACTAATAATAGATCTGTCCTTAAAATGAGACATCATTAAGCCTTTTATCCTTGAACATGAAATTCTGCACGACTACCTGCATGCGGTACCTATTTGAGTCTTTATTATGCAAATGGCGAGTGCTATACTTAGCTTTCTTGGTCTGTAGGCTTTTCTTTATTTCCCTTGAGAAGACAGAGGCTGACTTGCCCAACTTTTTGTTTTTCCAGATGCTCTCGAAAAGTTAGCGATCCACAAAACACAAGCACGTTGACTCTAGCTAGTCTGTTTTGGAGTAAGGTTGGAGCATCCCATCTCAAGTAAAAGTTCCTCGGTACTGTGTGAATTTTAAGTTATTATTCACACAGAAGTGAGCCTGCTCCAAGGCTCGGAATTTATAAAGTTACAGCTTGAGTGTGTCTGTCCAAGAGGATGTTTTATGGAGAGAGAAGCACAACACAGCACAGTGTAGTTGCTGGGGAGATAAATGTTTATGAGCTCTTTTCATTTTCTTCAGAAGTTGCTCAAATGGCAGCCATAAAGGATTTGTTAATTATTTTTCATTTAATAGCTCTGGAATCTTATCTCCGATTTGGTGCAACCCAGTGTACAGAACTTGACCCTTACCCTTCTCGAGTACTTTGGAACATGGTTTTGAAGCAGATTTTAATCTGGCTCGTACTTTTATGGCTTGCATACGTTGACGTTTTTTCTTGCCCTCAGTGTCGTCAAGCCAGGCGAACCAGATCTGAGGTTATGCTACTGTGGAAGAACAATATTCCAATCATGGTTGAAGTGATGCTGCTTCCAGACTGTTGCTATAGCGATGAAGGGCCCACCACTGAGGGGAATGATTTAAATGATCCCGCAATCAAACAAGACGCGTTGCTGTTAGAAAGGTGGATTTTGGAGCCAGTTCCTCGACAGTAAGTTGGGTATTAGGATTAGCTTTGATAGTTGCAACAATCTTGTCATAATTCAAGTCCTTAAAGTAATCAGTGGTTTTGAACTGGCCCTTTGCCATGAGGCCTGGTCTAAGAAAAGCCCTATTTACCGGTGAAATGTAAGCATCTTTTAATCGTAGTCTTCCTGTACTCAAACTTTCTGCAGTGCACACTGTGCAGTGCAGAGCGTGAAATGCCCATAGCTGAAAATTACCATTTTTATACATTATTTTTATGTGAAATTGTATAAATAATTATGTGGATAAAAACAAATCGGGCTCTGTAATCTTCAAAATCTCTGAGGATTTTCTTTGTTTGGCTTGATTCAGCTGTTTCTGAATGAAGACCTGAAGATGTTCTAGTTCTAATAGTTCTCTTTGTGTAGCCTTACCAACATCCGTGTGTTTCTCTTAATGCATTTTAGGAGCGGAGATCGATTTATTGAAGAGAAGACCCTTTTACTGGCTGTTCGCTCTTTTGTTTTCTTCTCTCAGCTAAGTGCGTGGCTGAGTGTTTCACATGGTGCTGTTCCCCGAAACATTCTGTACAGGTGAGTCTGGGATGGGAAAACACTTGCTTGCTGTTCGCAGGTTGTTGCAACTTGTCTTAAAACCATTCTTCCCTCCTGTTTTCTTGTTTGCTTTCAGAAGGTGCCATGTTGTTGGCCAAGTACTTTGGCAGTTGTATAGGATTCGTATACTTCGCAAAATACAGCAGTTGCTGGTGCCTCTAGTGCTTTTTCTTAGATATTTGTGTTACTAAGATAATTAAAGACTCTTCACTTAGCTATTTCTGTACTGTTTCAGGGTGAGTGCTGCAGATGTGGACTTGCAGTGGACGTTTTCCCAGACGCCAACTGAGCATGTCTTTCCTGTTCCTAATGTTTCTCACAACGTGGCCTTGAGAGTCAGCGTCCAGTCCTTGCCCAGACAATCGAACTACCCAGTTTTAACCTGTAGTATTCACACCAACCTCAGCTTTTATGAAAAGCGAATGCAAGACCGTAAGTTACATCAGCACAGCGATTCCAGTGCGGCACAGCAATGCAGTACCTCCAGTCCGCAGCGCTTCTGTGGGAAACAGACGTTCACGATGACACCTGAAAGCCTACTTAATGGAAAAAAGACCCCCGAATTTACTACATCTCTCAGAAATTTGAAACTATATCCATCTACTGGACTTGGATCTGACTTTGGGGCATCGCAGTCTAAAGTTCAGTGCTATAACGCTACGACAGACAGTAAGACACAACCTCATGAAACACCTGTCAGAACTTTGAAATCCTTTTCTCTAGTTGATTCCCGTGTTTTGAATAGTCATTGCTCTCATCAGCCCACAGGAGAAACCAATCCTTTGATAGGCTCTTTACTTCAAGAGCGACAAGAAGTCATTGCAAGGATTGCTCAGCACTTGATTCACTGTGATCCAGCTACTTCACCAGTTGTTGCTGGCCGTCCATTCAACATACGTGAAACCAGCTCAGCTACGCCGAAAGCTTTTCGGAGTACTTACGAAGATGAAAACCTGCCAAGGAAAGGCAAGGAAACCTCCCCTATTTCTGTCGCTAACTTAGATAATGCAATACAAGAAGACGGTGGCGAAGGCAAAACTAAAGCAATACCAGAGATCCCACTGCTCGATGCCCGTGTTCCAGTGAACCACTGTGGCCGTCACTCAGCAGGAGAGAGCAATCCCCTGATCGATTCTCTGCTCCAGGAGCGGCAGGAGGTGATAGCAAGGATTGCCCAACACTTGATTCATTGTGATCCAGCTACTTCTCATGTTCCTGGACGTCCATTCAAAGTGCATGAGACTGGCCCAGTTACTTCAAAAATTTTCCGAAGTACATATGAAGATGAAAACTTGCTGAAGAAAGGCAAGGAACCGTCTTCTGTTTCTTTTCCTAAACCTGATTTTTCTTTGTTAGAAGACAGCGGTAAATCAAGGACGAAGACACCCGATACTCCTATCAATACTTCTAGGTTTGATGGAGAATTGAAGGCTACTCTGAAACTCCAAGCAAGAAGAAAATTGGTTTTGGGAAAGCCCAGTGAAGCTGTCCGAAATGCATTTCATCAGACTTCAAATAAAACTCATGCATTGACTAACACTCACACGTCATCATCATCATGTATTAAAGAAAATAAATCAGAATCCCCAGAGAAATTGGAAACTGTTCATTCTGGTACCGCACAGAAAGACCAGATAACCAATAGAATTAAACAGTGTTCAAATTTCGGCAGCGTTGCTGAACAGATTTGCACAAATAAACTTAAAGAAAGAACAGTTGTTAGTGAGAGCAACGGCACGGACAGTTTTAACAATTTACAGATAGATAAATGCAGAACGCTTGAAGGTACAAAAAAAGCAACTGTGATGCAGGTATCTGACTCTTTGCACAAAAACGAGCTCAAGTGTTTAGGTAAAGACTCAAAAACCCCAAATATTTATGAGCAAAATACTCAGCTTGTTAGTATTGAAAATTATTTAAATAAAGACCATGACAGTTTCAAAAACAAAACAAAACAAGATAAACCGAAAGCTGCACATGATGAGAATGAAGACCCAACAGGCCTTGATTTCCAAAGCACTTCTCAGAGGAAACCTACAGAAGACGGTGTAGTTAAGTGTGAGCGGCTGAAGAACCCAGATGTACAGGTAAATACATAGAGGAAAAGATAACTTCTGTAGCTGCTCTTAGATAGCTTGTACCCTGTATCTGCTAAGGACCAATATGGAGAGGGATTTAAGTAGGAAGCAGCGTGCTGCTGTTGTCTGGGTCTGAGGTAATGTTTGGCTGGTGGTGCCTCCCCCATACCTTCTTAATTATAACTTTAACATTAAGAACGTTGTCTTATTCTGCTCATGGTGATAGCATTACGGATGACAGTTTCCACAGGCAGTTAGGAGTTAGGCATCCTGTCTTTTTATAAATATACCAGTGTCTGAATATGGGATGTGGTCTTTAGAGAGCAGTCTGTGTGATTACAGATTGAGTCAAGGCGAACTTATGCTGAATATTTATTTCATAATATGATAAAGGTGATGCAGATCCACCTGGTTCAGAAGTCTTCTCCATTACAGCAAGCACAATATTACCATGATAGGCCATTGAAATGTCCCATTGATATCTTGAGTGCATTTGTTTTGCTGACAGAAACCACCGCCCCTAAAACACACAAATATATGGCAGAAACATCATTTTCGATCCTTGGATGGAACTTCAACCAAGGCTTTTCATCCTAGAACTGGATTGCCTCTGCTTTCAAGTCCTGTGAGTTACTGTTGAATTTGTAACTTACCTTTTAAATGAGAAATGAAGTGGGGTTGTTTTTTTTCTTTTAATATCTGTGTATGGTAGAAAATGTGACAGATTCTCCAGGTGAAGCGTGTGTGTTTACTTGGAGTGTCAGAATGAATACTCTCACAAGTGGAAATTTAAGAGTTAACGCTCAAATGAAGTTGAAAAATAATTCTGGAAAAGAAAATATTAAAGAGGTAGTCACTGAGATCCCATCAAAATTAACAAAAGGTGACATTTGAAAAATCTGTGGCAAAAAATTGCTTCGGTGCTATTTTAGAGCACAAAAGAAAGTATTCTCAAGACGAGTGTTTTAAGTGTAAGCTAAGATGTTTTGTCATGTAAGAGTTTTTGTGTGAGTTATTAATACCTGATTGCCTATTATTCCAGAGCTTTTGTTTCTGTGAGCAGTTTGTACTGTGTGTTCTTCAGCAGTCAGATGTCATCCAGTGACTAAGTGATAACAAAGCCGCTGTGCTAAGACACACGGACACTGGGGAAGTGTTACAGTTCTTGGTGGGAGTTTTAAAGAAAAAGGCAGTCCCAAGTAAAGCCATAGAAGTACTGATGCTCTGTAATCAACGCTTGATACGTTTTATCCTTCAGTGCTTGTAAAGGCTGACATATTTTCAGGGAACTTGGATGGAAATTGTTACAGCCTTTAGGTTAGAGCTAAGGAGGAAGTTCTTTACTGAGAGGGTCGTCAGAAGCTGGACCAGGCTGCCCAGGGAGGTGGTGGAGTCACCATCCCTGGATGTGTTTAAAGAGCGGGTAGACGAGGTACTTAAGGATATGGTTTAGGGGGTAGACAGGAGCGGTTGGACGTGATGATCTCAGAGGGCTTTTCCAACCGAGTGATTCTATGATTCTGTGTGTGACAGCCTGTTTAGTAACAGTTCCAAAGAGACCTCAGCCTCTTGACTCTTTATCTAAGTACTTCCTGTTAATCAGGATTTACAGTCTTGTCACTAATGATTTTAGCATTTTTTTTTCACTAAGTTTAAAATACATAGGAATTACTCTCTTCTGCTCTGTTCTTATAATTTTGTAATGTCATGAAAATTCTCGGCAAATTTGTGCTTACTTGGCAAAATGGTCCTTTCTAAAGTTTTCAAACTAACATCTTCTTTCCCTCTTGAGGTTCCTCAAAGGAAAACACAGTCTGGTTGCTTTGATCTGGATTCATCACTGCTGCAGTTGAAGTGTCTGTCTGCAAGAAGGTATATTTTATTTACCAGAAACTTCAGGAATTTTGGGGGAGACGTAATGTATGTACACACCTGTATGCAACAACAAAACATGTTAGCAAAGACAAAAAAATGGGGTGCCTTTCAAAAGGATCCTTGTTTTGAAATAAGGTCTGGCAGCCAAGGTGGCCCAGCGGGTTTCCAGGTTAGTGTGGCTCTGGGACATAACCATGTACAGGAGCTGCTGCTGGGATGAACTCTGTCCTGTGCAAGGGTAGGTGTGTTGTAAAATAAACTTGAATTTCAAATAGAAAAGACGGTAATTGTTGATTCTTCTTGAAATCAATGTTGGTTTTGTGTTATGTTTTGTTCTCAGTGTTGAATGGGTTAAAGATTTTGCTTTAACTTGTTCAGAGAACTTAACTTTTAAAAAAGGACTGACCATGACCTTTTATTCATTAATAGATGTGACATAAACAGCTCTTAGTGTGGTATTTTGATGTTGGAAACCTCCAGATATGAGACAAAAATATATGCATACAAGGAACAATAATCTGATACTTTGGCTCCTGCTAATGGAGTTAATGAACAGCCTAACTTTTCATTGTCTTTATCCCCTGTAATGTAAAACTTGTGGAAGTATTTTTTCAGTTAAGTAGAAAATGTTTTGCTCAAGTATTACCAGGTAATGTTCAACTGTTACTTCTTTAGGACAACATGTTGTGATACAAGAAGTACTTGATTCTTTCTAGAGCTGTTTATACCCAGAAGACAAAAGCAAATGTGTTTATCCTTTGTATTTATTCCATCTTTTTTGTTGTTTTAATAGCCCACAGCAATGTATAAACAGAGACAGGGATCCGGAGAGCCATGGGAAACCATTCCTAAGTTCTAGTGCTCCACCAGTAACAAGTCTGAGCCTTCTGGGAAACTTTGAGGTATTGCCTATTCTCTAGAATTGGTGTGGTATTTTTAGTACTCTTCTGTACTGCTTTTAAAAGTGCATTACTGTGAATAATTCCAGCCTGGTTACAATGTAAAAGTTCCATAATTAAATTGAATAAAAGTTGTTTTAATGTTTTAGCTGTGAAGGCACATATTTCACACCCCAGACATCTTCTGTCTCAGAAATCCAGATACAATTAGTTGCTTCTTTTTATTTTCCACTATGGTCAAGTTTGGAGGTGCTCTGTTGACTTAAGTGAGATTTAACAACCTGTAATTGTTTATAATGACTATAGCTAGAAGAAAGGATTTACATTTTCACTCCTGAAGTCTACAGAAGCTGTGTTAAATCAGTGTAGCAGACAAAACGTCTTTGAAGTGTAGCTTCCAGCTCTTCACTGCATCTAGCATATCAAGTATCAACAACTAATAGCCAGGACGTTATTGAGTTGTATCAGGCTCCATATTTGTGAAATATGGAGTGAATATGTTGAGGAAAGTTATAGATTGTAGCTTTTTTTTCAGGTAGTATATGTCAAGGAAAATCATGCAGAGATCCTGCTGCAGTAAAATTCCTTGTGAGCTTTTGCACCAGGTTCAGTAGGATGAAGACTGGATTTGGTGATGGCTTTCTCTTAGACCGCTGTCATCTTGCTGAATGTTCTGCTGTTCATCGTAACTTTTGCCTCAGTGTTGATTTGTAGCAGGTTACCTTACAGACGACCCAAGTCCTCATATAAACTTGTTTCCTCGTTTGCTGCTTAGTTTTGCTGTACTTTATTGGAGACATTCCCAACCTAAGCTGTATGTGTTTTGTTTTTCAGGAATCTGTCCTGAATTTTCGCTTAGACCCGCTCGGTGTCGTGGAGGGTTTCACAGCAGAAGTGGGAGCAAGCGGAGTCTTTTGTCCCACGCACATGACTCTGCCAGTTGAAGTGTCATTCTACAGCGTTTCAGATGATAATGCACCCTCTCCTTACATGGTAAGTGTGTGGTTGGGTTTATTTTAAATAAATTCTGTTAGCTGGAGGTGAAGAACAAGAGCTCGGTGAGTAGAGGGTTCAGGAAGTGGGGATTTGCAGGGACCTGGGTTATTTTCAACTGCTATGATATAGTTCTCCTGTCCCTTCTTCCTTTCCCTGACTAGTGCTTTTCCTCCCATTACTCTACCCCACCATCCAACTGTTCTCGTCTTGGGATATTGAATGTATTTGTCTCCCTCCACACTGGAGCGATCAACCTGCACCATCTCTTTTTAGCCATCTAACTTAAAATAGGCAGTGAGGCAATAGCTGGGCTTAATGGGATACATTTTGTTGTCCCAACAAGCAGCTGCCCTGAGCAACTGACTACTCTGCCGGCAAGTGGCTTAGGTTCAGGCCAAGGTACAAGTGCAGATGGAGACCTTAGACTCAATTTAATCAGCACTTTCAAGCAAATGTTGTCTGAGCTAGCGTGACACACAGCACTCTCACAAGCTGCACGGTTTGCTGATGTCCACACCAACACGGTATTTGTGTCCTCAGTATCTGTGTGTGAATACTTTTCAAGATTTCTACAATGCCAGCACAGTTTTGGATGTCTAAAATTGGTTCCTTGTAAAAAGCAAAAGATGTCTTGTGTGTGAGCATTGAATCAGACAGCTCGATTTGTTCTGAATGCCTGTTATGGACCCTCAGTGTTATCTGGGTGACTGATCTCATTTTAGAGGTTTTCACATGCGTATGTCTGTCTAAAATATGGTATATAATCTAAACAGGTAAAGCACTGAACATCTGACTAACCCGATATTTAGATTTTAAATTCGTAGCACTTGCAGTGTTTCTGACCTTTTGGTTTTAAAAGTATTCAGAAAATGAAATGGCTTTGCAAGTTAAGGTCAAGTAATAGAGTTTAAACTTGTCTATGTCTTCTCTTAACCACTCCAAAGAAGTATCTATTATTTTGCTTTCATTTTTCTGGATAGTTTCATGTCATTTTCCAGGAGGTGAAGGAATTCTGATGTGCCTCAAATGGTTAAAGTAGCATCGCTTATTTTCCTAGCTGGGTTTCATTGTTTCAGGCTTTTCCACATGCTCTAAACATGCTATTATGGCTGAGTCTCCTAGGATTAATACAACGTTTGTATAGTGCCTCTATCATCAGAAACATTTTCTGCTTGTATAGCCAGTTTCTCTGCTCTGGGGTCCTTTTTTTGTTGTTTGTTTGGGGTTTTTGTTCTTCTTTTTAGGTGCAGTGCAGTGGGGTACAATAGTTGTGCACCGCAGGTTAACCAAACGTGCTTAGGGCAGTCCCCTCAGGGTGGCCTCAGCAGTGTCACAGTGCATTGTGTGGGACACTTTGGTTGCTCTGTGGTCACAGCTGGTACACAAGCAGATGACATCGTGGCTAAAGTTTGGATTAGAATGGAAGATTAAGTGCATCTGCTGCCTTTGAAAAGCAGAAGTCAGTACTGTGAGATTTGCAGTATTGGTGCGATTGTAGGTGATATAAAAATGGAAAAGAGGAGATATTTTTTTTAACCATTTTAACTTACAAGCTGTTTTGAAAAGAAAGCTCTATGTTGCCATAGCTCTCTGACTGCTGGCTTGAAGATGTGGAAACTTGGATCTTGTTTCAAGAGGAGAATGTACCCCTTATTGCACAGCTTTTAATGATCACAGAATCACAGAGTATGAGGAGTTGGAAGGGACCTGGAAAGCTCCCCCAGCCCAACTTCTGCCAGAGCAGGATCACCACAGCAGTCACACAGGAACACGGCCAGGGCTTTGGGTGTCTGCAGACAAGGAGACTCCACAACCTCTCTGGGCAGCCTGGGCCATGCTCCATAACCCTCACACTCACAAAGTTTGGCCTCATCTTCAGATTGAACCTCCTGTGCTCCAGCTTGGGACCACTGCCCCTTGTCCTGGCATTGGCCATCCCAGAGCAGAGCCTGGCTCCTTCCTCCTGACACTGCCCTTTCCAAATGGATCCCCCGGAATGAGGGCACCCCTCAGGCTCCTCTGCTCCAAGCTCCAGAGCCCCAGCTCCCTCAGCCGCTCCTCAGCAGGAGATGCTCCACTCCCTCCAGCATCTTTGTGGCCCTGCTGGACTCTTTCAAGCAGTTCCTGTCCTTCTGGAGCTGAGGGCCCAGCACTGGACACAAGATTGCAGCTGTGGTGTGAGCAGGGCAGAGCAGAGGGGCAGGAGAACCTCTCTGCCCTACAACCACCCCTTCTCATCCACCCCAGGATGGCGTTGGCCTTCTTGGCCACAAATGATGTGCCAAAGTACCTTTAAGGCCCCTGCTGTTGATTTTTAACTGCATCTTAAATGCATTGCCTTCTCTATTTTTAGTTTCTGTACATTACTGGTTGTTTTCTGAATGAATATCTTGCTGTAAACTAATTGTGTGTCTTTTTTGTGTTGTTTTTTTTTCCTTTCTAGGGTGTAATTACTTTAGAGTCCCTTGGTAAAAGGGGTTATCGGGTACCGCCTTCAGGAACAATACAAGTGGTATGTACTCAGCAGATAGGGTGTCTTGAAACCACTGATATCAAGAAAGTCATGCAGAGGAGATGAGGTTATTGGAAGTGAGCATGAAGCTAGCAGTGGAAGTGTGCATCTCTGTAGGTACTGTAGATATTCGAAGTAGAAATCGCTGTGAATTTGTGGGACAAAAAAGACTGAACTTTCAAACCCATCTGTGCTATGAAGAGACTTAATTTCAGTTGCTGTGGCTTTGGTGAAGTAATGCAGAAGTAATTAGGCCACGGTCCAAATTCTATAATCCGAAAGGGATTAAGATTAAATACTCAGTTGTATCTAAATGTTGTAGCATTTTAACACCACCCATTTTTTGTAATAATATTGGGAAGTAAATCAGAGTCATTGCTTAGAACCAGTGATCTTTTTCTTTTAAGAACCCAGTCCAGGTTGAAAAGCAGAGCCCACCGCTGTGCTTCCTGTGAGTGTATTTTGTCTAGAAAAAATCTGACCGGCGAAATACAAAAAGAGGGATGCAGATGAGAAAATAGTAGTCATATGCCAGGGTTTCATTCAGATGAGGTTGAATTCAGTATTATATTTCAAAATGGGAATTGCTAGTAGCTGAAGTATTGAAAGCCAGAAAAACTGCACAGTGTTTTTACAGAAACATTTCTGTGTGATGCTAAAAAACCACAGTGACTGTTTTGGCAGGTGGAGTTCGTTTTGTTTTAAATGTGTCATCTCTAAAGAGTGTTTTATGGAACTATTTGTCTTTTCAGACCTTATTTAACCCTAACAAAACTGTGGTGAAGATGTTTGTGGTGATCTATGACTTGAGAGAAATGCCAGCCAATCATCAGACATTCCTACGGCAAAGAACCTTTTCCGTTCCTGTGAGACGAGAAATCAAGAGAACTGTCAATAAAGAAAACGGTCACCAGTCTGAAGAGAGGCTGCTACGCTACCTCATACATCTGAGGTGAGCTCCTCGGTGTTATCAAAAAAACCCAAGCCAACCCAAAAAAATTACCCCAAACCAAAATGATAAAAAACCAAGTACCTGCCAAAATTGGTTTCATTATTTCTTTTCTCTCCAGCCTTTCTGTGTACAGGCTTCTTTGGAAAAATAAAGAATGCTTTTTTAACTCGGGCTTTAAGTTAGACCGTAGAGGAAGAGGAGTTAATAAAGAATTTGGATTCGGTTTGGGAGAAACGAAGTTAAAATAGAAAGCTCTTTCTTGGCATTGAAATATTTTGCATAGCCTTGTAAAGCTTAATTCTCTCTTTAGCAAGAGATATTTTGCATAGCCTTGTAAAGTTTATTTCTCTCTTTAGCAAGAGAGATTTCGTTCTGGCTGGATCAATGTACTTTTTTTGAGGTTACATGAAAGAGTGAGTGTGGATGTTACACGGGGAAAAGCCAAAACTAAGCATCAATGCGGAGAAGGTTCCCAGTGCCTCTTTGCCAGAGCAGCTTGTAATGTAAAACGCCTTCTGGGTTACTCCAAATAATACGGTGTTTAGTGGTAAAATCGTAAACACCTGTTTAATGACGCAATACTGCTGATAATGCCTTTCGCTTTATAAAATATTCACACAATCTTCCTTAAATGATTTACAAAGCAGTGCCTGAAACCAGATACCGTGCTGTTGCTCTTGGGATGTTCTGGAGACTGCAGCTCGAAACAAAGGAGGAACGATTGATGTGCTCTGTCCTCCTGCAGTCTGCAGGCTTCTGCCTGCATTATTGTAAACAAGCTTTTACAATACATGCAGACCCAATGCTTTCATTGCAGCACTTGGAAACACAGCAGTGGCTGACGTTCTGAAGCAAGCAAGCAGAAGAAAATAAAATCTCTTGCAGTTTTCTCTTTAACTTCTTGTGGAATTACTTCTGGTACATATTATTTTCCCTGCTTAGTGGCATTGATTTCTACCCAGCAGACCTTTGAAACGCAACTTTGTCTAGGGCAGTGATTCCAGGCCAAGCTTTCCCGTTAAATGGAAGTTGACAGTCATAAAAAAAATGCGTGTCCGTTTACTGGAGTGTGAAAATAGCATCGCGATGAGGCTGTTGAGCTGTGTTTTCATTCTGAATTTTAGCCTGGATTGAAATTCATCCTCTCGGGCCACAGTAGCTCGCCATGTCTAACTAACCACCTTCTAAACGTTTGCTTCTGGGGTAAGTTCTGAAAAAGAGTGCGTAGCCCAAATAAAAGACTCCATTCACTTGTAATGTTGACCTAACTGGTGCAGAGGAACTGGGGACAGAGGTGGGCAGAGATTTGTGCCCAGTTGGGTCTGGTGTAGAGGCACGAAGAGTACCAGACTTGTGTCCTCTTTCAGTTCTAATGTAGTTTGTAAATTGGTTGTAGGCAGTCCCAATAATTTCATCTATTTGAAGGCAAACCTGCTTCTTTCTCTGTCATCTTTTAGAGCTAAAGGTCTTTCATGAGCTTCCTGTTTCTGATACCTGCTGAGAGACAGAAATGTAGCAGTTCTGATGCTTCTAGTTTTGAAATACCAGCACAATTTAGCTCAGCTTTCAGACCTCTGGTAGGGATCAACTTACAGATTTATAATGTGTAATTTGAAATGCATCCATTTCTGGCTGGAAAAACAAACTGATAATTATGATGTTTAGCTGCTTGCTTTGGAAAGTGAATACCTGCAGAGTATGCCAGAAGTCTTTTTTTTTTGCTTCAGAGAACCCGAACAGCAGGTCCTTTCTCATAAGGGAAGAAATGCAAAACTCCTTGAAATATTACAGCGGTTTGTCTTGTGTTTGTTATACCAAGTATAATTTTTTTACACAAGACTCAGTTGTCAATCTGGCAGCTTTCTTTACTAACGATGGGTTTTAATTGAGAGCTGAAAAAGTCATAGCAGTTATAATTCCTGTGTAAGTTGGCTTTCAAACTTCATTTTTTAAAGCAGCAATATTTCCTCAAACTCGTTTTATAGGAGACATATATGAACCTTAAAAAAATTGCACTATTAAGATTTCTTTTGTTGTTTCTCAAATTGGCTTAGAACAGCCTTTCAGTTTTAGGTGTTTGTTTTCAACAACTACTGCATCTTAAGCTTACACGTTGAAATTTCGCTCAGAAAAACAAATGAAGTCACCACCAGCAAGCAGCATTGTGGCCACATCTGTTTGCGAGGCCTTAATCACAGTTGTCAGCACTCGCATTATGAAAGCTGCCTTTCAAGTGGTAATTCAGCAAAAACGCTTGCATAGGTCTGGAACTTAACATTGGCGGCCAGATATTCCACAGCATACTTTAAAAGTGTCAGATTTATTGTGTATGCAGCTTCTGCGTGCAGTTTTGTGTGTTTGAGATGCTGCTCAATATGCCATCAGACTGTGTTTGTACCCACAGCCACAGATACACAAAGTAGCTTGTACGGACAGCAGAGCTTTATTCGTTATAAGAAAATCAAGAGTTGCACCTGCAGTGGAAGTGGCTTCTTGAAGATACTTGATGGATAAACTTTTTGTTGCATGTGAAGCAATGATTTTTGTGTTGCAGTTAAATGTACATGAGCATAACAGCTGTGAGCGCAGCTCTGCTCACACCTCATTTCTGCCCCTCGCTGTGAGGGTGGTGACCATCCCCTGATTTCTGGGTCACGTTCTGGCACCCCTATAAAAGGCAATTAAACAGTTAACCTTCCTACAGCTCAGCAGTTTTCAACTTTTCAAGCTCGGTCAACAGCTTTAGCTACTGACAGGTTGCCTTTTAATTGCATGGGACAGAATTGTTGTTACTTAGCAGCTAAGCAGGGGTTACTGGACGCTAAGTGGAGGGTGAGGTTTAACTGGTTGTTATAAGGAGTGATTCCTCAAGAGGTTGAGAAACTTATTTTTACAATATTTTCATAGCGTGGCATATGATACCTTTACTGGTGAGAGCTGAAGAGACATGCCATTACTGATTTAATGGTTGATTTTTGATCTTTCTGATCTAGAAATTTGTATCCTTGTCCTAATACCTTTAGTAACAGATTTTATAGGTTGTGTTGCATAGTCTTTTCCACTTGCAAAACACGTCTTGTTACATATGTTTGTGTTCATCCTGCTGGATCTTGTTTCTGTGGCTTACTCTTCTTGGGATTTTGATTGCCTGTAAAATAAATATGTGGGGGGTTTATGCTTGTACTTGTCATTTCTTCAGTAATGTGTATCTCTTTCTTTTCTCTGCCAGACTTTCTAGCTCGTCTGATATTTGTGTTTAAGCCTTCCTGCATTTGTCTATTGATGCTGTTCCTAGGACACCATCTGTCAGAGACCTCTGCTGTGTTGTTATTGATTCCTTTACACAGATCTACTGGAGCTGCCACAGCTCTGGAGCCAGTTCCATGCTGGCCACTCCATCACCACCCTGCAAGGGTTTATGTAATGGTTGTGTCTTGATTATTGCAATGTGTTTGCATGTGTGAAAAGCAACGTTTCTAAATCCCAATTACTATGGTAAACATTTCTCAAAGAAGAAAATTAGGTGATGGAAGCAAAGATGAAAAGAATTCCCCAAACTCTGTTGCTGTCCCTCACTCATTCATCCTCCTTCAATCTTTGAAATGTCACGTTCAGAAAAGACGTGTTACAGGGAAGCTCTATTTACTGGGCAAAGGGAGTCTTGCAGGATTATAACGAACAGAAAGTTTAAAAATAGACCTTGCTAATTATTTTCTGATAGATCCATGTGTAAAATGGGAATTGAGCTCTACTTTTATGATGGTGCTTTGATATCTAGATCTATCTATTCTATATGAATTAACCTCAGTCGTACTTCTGCTGCTAAAGATCTTCAAATCATTTTTTTCATTTTGAAATGTCTTATGAGTTTCATGCTGCATTAACTGTTCATGGCGTTCAGTTTGTCCCTTGCTGCTTCCACTCCTCCTTCTTGTGCTCTCCTCCAGGGTCTTCTCTTAAGATAGAATCTTCTCCCCTTTGCCTACCAGGTAAAGGGCTTTCACACTGACACCTCTGAGCAAATAGTGATGGATGGGAGCTCTGTGGGAGCCATAGAACCCCACCACATTTCATGCCCTTGACAGCTGTATCTAGGAGAGCAGAATTTTCCTTTGTCTGGCTGTGGGGGTGACTACAGCCTGTTCTGCATCACTTGTCTGAACAAAACAGAGGCACAGAATCCATTTCTCCAACCTGCCTGCCCCAGACAATGAAACCCTGATGGATCTTCTATAGTTGTGTCTTTCTCCTACCTCTCAGAATTTGTCTGATTATGGCTAGCTTTATTCTAGAGATACTACTTTTGGTTCAGTGGGGTCAGTGAGTAAATGCTTATTAAAAATCTGTGCAAATCGTAACATGTGATAATACAGCGTGCACTGCTCTCTCAGCATTTGTAATGGTGTTATTTTGTCATTACAATAGCAATAGCTTTTCTGTTCTGTTTGTGTTACAGTAGCAATAGCTTTTCTCTCTTACCATCATGATGGCTATGGCACGGTAAGTTCAGTTGCCACAAGAAATGCTCTTTAGGCTCTCCTGCCTTTCCTGGTCAGGAGAAGGAAGTTAGGAGTTCTGCAGGGTGAAGACCATAGAATGCAGTTCTCTGAAACGCAGCTCTCGTCTCTCCATCTGCAGTTGTTAAATCTCAGGGAAAGTGGAACTGGGACATCTCTGGCAGGTTTGGAGGACCCGAATTAGGCTGTTTAGCCACAGCATCAAAGATAAATGGGCACAGGAATTGGCCACTGCTTCCTTTGGTGATCAAGCCAGTGAACTACAGTCTTTCTGAAACAGCTCTATATTATGTGAAAAGCTTTTTTCTCTCTGCCTGGTAGCTCTGTATTATGTGAAAAGCTTTTTTCTCTCTGCCTGAAGAGATCCCCATACCTACTGCTTCTCAAGTTGGACTTAAATTTGGCATGGGGTATAGAAAGCAGTAGTAATCTTCTTGCTGGTACATTCATAAAGAGAGCAATGAAATCTGCCTGTATGATAGTTAGCAGTGAAGTATGTATTGGATACGTAGATTTGCATTTGTTGATGTTTGAACCTTCCTTTTTGTGTGCTTAGGCCACCCCTTGGGTTTTCACACACAGAATCACAGAATCGCTCGGTTGGAAAAGGCCTCTGAGATCATCACGTCCAACCGTTCCTGTCTACCCCCTAAACCATATCCCTAAGTACCTCGTCTACCCGCTCTTTAAACACATCCAGGGATGGTGACTCCACCACCTCCCTGGGCAGCCTGTTCCAGCTTCTGACGACCCTCTCAGTAAAGAACTTCCTCCTTATCTCTAACCTGAACCTCCCTTGGCACAGCTTGGTGCCGTTTCCCCTTGTTCTATCCCCCATCACCTGGGAGAAGAGACCAGCACCCACCTCTCTCCAGCCTCCCTTGAGGCAGTTGTGGGTGGTGATGAGGTCTCCCTTCAGCCTTTTGGAGCGCTCACTGAAGAACACATTTTGCCTTTCTAGATTGTGGAGAACTTGAATGTTTGATGTACATAACTGGTGATTAGGAACAGAACTTTTAATGCTGAGGGAAACAAAGTAGATTAAAATTTTAGGTTATTCTTTCTTCGTTCATTTTAACTGACTGATTTTGTATGTTCATATTTTTTTAAAGGAATGCATTCAATTTAATAACAGTTTAAGAATAACGATGAATCTTCTGTTTTAGATAATCTATGTATTTGTGTCTTTTCAGGTTCCAGAGTTCTAAATCTGGAAAGATCTACCTCCACAGAGATGTACGGCTCCTGTTCTCTCGGAAATCCATGGAAGTTGATAGTGGCGCTGCGTATGAACTCAAATCGTACACTGAGTCTCCAACAAACCCTCAGTTTTCACCAAGATGCTAGCAAACAATGGCAAACTGAAGTATTTACTGTTGATTACTCCTTACAAACGAAGACCAGTAGAGGTGACAGTATAAAGTGAAGTCTGTAAAGGAATGAAAATAGCGCTCGAGAGAGAGAAGGTTCTGATGTGATCCCGGACCAGTTTTTAAAAGGTTTTTGGAATGAGCTTTGTGTATTCCAAGTAGACTGGAAACATACTTAAATCTAATCTTTTTGTACTGTTTAAAACCACTTCATTGGATGTGTTGCAATAGCAAATTCCCAAGTTAGTTTAGCGTTTACACTTTTTATTTTATTTTTCAGTTATTTAATATTTAATGTTTCATTTAATACTCAAGTGATGTTTGTCTTTAGTGTTCTAATGTAGCATAAATCCTATGTAAAATCATACTATGTATTTTTGGCATTAATATTGAAATCTGAAATATATACAGATGTCTTTAATCTGTGTGATGTTTTAAGTGATATTCATTTAAGGTATTGAAATGGGGACAACAGGTGAATTTCCATAACATTTCATACTATGCAAGCATCCTGCTTTCTTCTTTAATGGTACCCTCTTCCTTTTCTTTTTCTCACACGGAGATTTAATCACACTTGTGACCATGGTTTATTTTACTCACGCATTCGGTTCATTGGTTTGATTCATATTTCGCTCCCTCCATTTCTTTCCTTAAGGGCCATTTGAATTTTGCTTTCTGTTCCTGGTTTTTCTCACATAAAATTCCCACCCTCTCCCATTTGATTGTGTTAAAGGATGTACTGTGCAAGCCAGTTAGTATTTATATCTTAAATACATGCAAAAGCTATGGAACTTGTACTCTTTGGTTTATTTTTAGATAAGGAGGATCTTCATGTAATCCGAAGTATTTTTAATAGGTCAACTCCATTGAGGCCACTAGGTGGCCATGGGAAGTTTTACTAGAAATGCTGCCTTGGGCATATAAATATTTTCCAATAGGTCTGTGTGTTCCTAAAACAAAACAGAGTCAGATAAACAGTTTATGCTAACTGTGAAACTGTGTAACTGAGAGAAATAAAGTTAGAAGCATTTGATTATATTTGAGGTATATATTTAATGATGAAGCTTTACAATGTTTGCTGAAGATCTCGGAGTTTCTCGACTGTCTTACCTTGGTTTATACGTTTTTCTTTACATCACTGTAGGTTTACAGAGTGTCAGTAATATGAAAGGTGACCTTCATATCTGGAAGTATAACATGCTTATCTGATGAAGACTCTGGAGAAAGAATGAAAGTGCATCTTGTATGTTCAGCGCTGCCCTTAGATGAGGGTATCGTGAAATCTCCCCAAGTCTGCCAGGGAAAGTAAAGGAGACCAAACTTTCCAGATGATACTTATCAGCTATCTTGTATATTCAAATGACTGCTGCTACAGACGGGTGAAGCTCAGATATTACTGAGTCTGTTCCCCACTTCAGCAGCGTTTTCTCCTCTGTTACACAAGGTTTTCAAAGGTTAGCTAGAATTTATTTTATAGAGACTTGGGAAAAACTGTACAGAAAGATTGTTTGCAATTTCTATTTGTGTGCCCTGTAAAACGAAGCAAAGGTTTCTTGTGGTAGCAGAAGAGTCAAATACAACTGCAGTTGTACTGTGTACAGAACTAGGATCTAGCCTAGTGTAATGAGAATGTGCCCTCGTTTCTTTCTAGCTACTACTGAGTCATAAGCAAACAGCATGTGAGTACTTGTTTTGTGTCATGGTGCACATCTGCTTGCGTACCTGATGAAAAAAGGGATGAGAAAAGGACACACTTCTAATGAAAAGTCACAATTCACCTGTAGCAGATGAACCTTTTCTTTTGCACTGACAATATGCAATGTTTGTATGTCTGTATCTCGATAACTTGAATGACTTCTGCAAGCCATCCTTTCCTCCCTTCAGAGTAATATATGAATGTGTTCTGAGCAGCTAAGAAGTGTGGATTTTGAATATGTAGTCCCTACAAGTCATGTCTAGGAAATAAATTTGTATTGACATAACTAGTCAAACTACACGTAGTCCCTGTATGGATTCAGAATGAAAGTGATCTTAGATTATCCATGACTTTGGTTTAACGAAGTAATTCTCCATTTACAGCTTGATCTGAGTTAACACTTTCCATTAGGGACACACCTGGATAGATGCTGAGTGTTCATAAAATACGAACTGAATTCCACATGACCTTCTGTGCATAGGTTAAGAAGTGAGACCAGACTCATTTTGGAGGTAATTTGTTTCTTCTTTTTACTCTTCAACCATATGGAATTACTTTTGACAAATGCCTGAGGGGTTTATGAGGGCCTCCAGTGATGAAGCCCCCAAGTAATCTCTTCCAGTGTTAAACTACACTTATCACGAGGAAAGCTATTTATAATATCAAACTAAATCTTGCTGCAGTTGAAGTAAAAAAACTACTTAGCCTTTTCACTGTGAGCAAAGAAACCAATTTAGTTCCTGTGTCTCCCTTATCAGTCTTGTTTTCTGTATCTAAGACAACCCCAGACTGTTCAGTCCATTCTTGCCTCAGATTTTATTTTCTGCTTCTCTCACCATTCTGGCTCTTTGTTTTCTTCTTTCGGTCTGAATCGGTCTTGAAGTGCCTCGAGCTGGATGCAGCATCCCAAGCAGGACCTTTCTGCGCCAATTAGACTGGAAGGACTGGTAAATCTTACGGATTAAAGTCCTTTTCGCACATCCCATTGGATTGGCTTTTCGGTATCAGGAGATGGCAACTTGCATCCACCTTGTTATCCAGTGCCACAGAGGTGTCCCACCTGCTTGTTCCCAGCATGGAAACTTTCCTGCGTGTGTCATTGGGGGATTGGACTGGATGATCTTTTGAGGTCCCTTCCAATCCCTAACGTTCTGTGATTCTGTGATTATCGAACTTCATTTTCCCACTATCCAAGATTTTCTCTCTGATCTTCAGTTTAAATCTGAATTGCAGTTATCTTCTAGTGTTCTTGTAGCTTCTGTTATTTAATGCAATCTGCTATTATTAAAGTTTTTAGTACGTTATCTGGGCCACCAGTGAAACTAACGAGTAACATTGTGAAACCCCCCTGGTGAGACTGCATCTGGAATATTGCGTCCAGTTCTGGGCCCCTCAGTTCAAGAAGGACAGGAACTGCTGGAGAGAGTCCAGCGTAGGGCTACAAAGATGATCAAGGGAGTGGAGCATCTCCCTTATGAGGAGCGGCTGAGGGAGCTGGGGCTCTTTAGTTTGCAGAAGAGGAGACTGAGGGGAGACCTCATTCATGTTTATAAATATTTCAAGGGTGAGTGTCACGAGGATGGAGCCAGGCTCTTCTCGGTGACAAACAATGATAGGACAAGGGGTAACGGACACAAACTGGAACACAGGAGGTTCCACTTCAATTGGAGAAGAAACTTCTCAGTGAGGGTGACAGAGCACTGGTCCAGGCTGCCCAGAGAGGTTGTGGAGTCTCCTTCTCTGCAGACATTCAAAACCCGCCTGGACGCCTTCCTGTGTAACCTCATCTGGGTGTTCCTGCTCCGGCAGGGGGATTGGACTGGATGAGCTTTGGAGGTCCCTTCCAATCCCTGACGTTCTGGGATTCTGTGAAACCCTACTACACACATTGCTGTTTGAGCGATTGATAGCCATGTCCAACAAAATTTGCACCTCCCACATTGAAGTTTCATCTAGTTAAGTTTCCCTAATGTGCATGGGGAAGTGGCAGAAGTCAGAACGCAGCTGGGACTTCAGCCACTCTCACCCACTTCTCCACATGGTCCCTTTCCCTTTCGTTAAAGGAAACACAGTTGTGTGAAACTCTTGCTCTTAATTGTGGATTCCTGTCTTGCTACTCTGTTTGAGTGCTCATTTTAGATGATTTCTGAGATAATTATTGATCAGACAGCTTAATTATATAGCCCGTATTCTGTTCTCCCCATACTCATATTTCAACCTATCAGTCTCCTGGAAATCCATTAATTTCTACAGGTTCCTACATAGATGACCACTGATTAATTGGAGATTGCTTCAGTCAGTTCTCTTAACCTTCAAGGGTAATTTTTCATCCAAGCTGAATTTATTTTTATATTTTATATTTAGTAGATAAGGAAAAAAATAACCGATTCAAGTGTCCTACAAACTGACCTTTCCTTATTCCAGCTTGAGGTTACACTGTTTGTTTTACACTGTCTTGATCTTGCCAGACTGAACAGCAATCCTTTGGTCTTTACACGGTTTGTTCCGTGATTTTTCAGTAATGATTCTGTGCCCCTTTGACTTCATGATCTGCTTTAGATGCACATCCTTAAAAACACTGACCTAGTTTCTACACGCTGCTTTCTTGTATTTGAGGCCATTGAAGAACTTGTGCTTTTCCTGAGGTTCTTCATTTACTTCCTAACCTTCCTCTGCATTGTAAGGTTTACACTTGTTCCTTTAAATAAATAATTTCATCTAGCAACTGCTGAAATCCTCAAAACTGTGTTTTCCCTGTTTTCTAAGAGAATTGAAATTCCTGAAGCTTGCATTCTGCTCTGCCATCCCTTTGTTTTTCTGCTCTCTTTCAAAAATCTATGAATTTAATCCTTTTAATGATCATTCTTCTGTGTGTCACTCTGGTTTTTACACTTTCAGACCATTTCTCCCTGGTTTTGCTCAATTCAAACGTGGCACCCCCACTGTTATTCATTGCCTTTTCTATCATTAGGCAAAAAATACTCGCCAGTGCCTTCCGTGATTTTCCTGTGTGATCTGCCCTGCTGTATCCCTTTCTGAATGAGGGACATGCCCGTGTCTTGAGTTCCATACTGCACTGCTATCTCTGGACAAATCTCTCAGTTGCCACCTCCATCTACTGTTTTGGGGGTGCTTTTAGTAAAAAAAAAAATTATGGTTGACTTTACATCATCTGTTTTCATGGAGAGACTTTTCTGACCTGCCTCAGTCTTCTGGACCTGAAGCACACAGCGCCTGTCCTCGCCCATCCTGGGCTGCGCTCGGGGTGGTTTACCAGGCTCTGCAGGGTGGAGAGAGGTGCTGGCTCTCAGCAGAGGGCACGCCAAGCACAGGCGCTCTACACCACGGTGGGAGGGCTGCAGGTCAGAATCATGTGAAAAGCAGCTTTTAATAGGAAAAGCTGAAGTATACATTCATTTAACTGAGTGTTAAGTAGAATCTATATGTTACTGTTTAGGGATTCCTAAATAATAGGGATTATGTAAAGATTTACTAATGGTGAGCTATTTGGCCCCATTCTTAAAGTCTTAGGGAGCCCAAGGAAGGTTATTGTTCTGCCAAGAACCAGACACTGAAAAGTATTTGGGGACGGAAGAAAACATCACCACCTACAACTACCTCAAGGGAGGTTGTAGAGGGGTGGGTGCTGGTCTCTTCTCCCAGGGGATGGGGGATAGAACAAGGGGAAACGGCACCAAGCTGTGCCAAGGGAGGTTCAGGTTAGAGCTAAGGAGGAAGTTCTTTACTGAGAGGGTCGTCAGAAGCTGGAACAGGCTGCCCAGGGAGGTGGTGGAGTCACCATCCCTGGATGTGTTTAAAGAGCGGGTAGACGAGGTACTTAGGGATATGGTTTAGGGGGTAGACAGGAACGGTTGGACGTGATGATCTCAGAGGGCTTTTCCAACC
>NW_010157628.1:41632-41925 GCF_000695765.1 Mesitornis unicolor
ACAGTCAAAGGTTCCAAAAATGAACAAACCAAACCATTCCCTGCTGAGTAGAGCTGCTGAGGACTCACCTCCTCGGGTTTCGATCTGTGAAAGCTGCCAAAAGAACTTTAGCCAAGCAGCCAAGGCTTTATTTGTCTGCTTTACCCTGACGTCGGGCCGGGGAGGTGCAGCTGCCCGCTGGAGCTCGGCCAAGCCCTGCTGCTGCGGGAGGGTCCCTATAAACGGCTGCGGCTCTGCACCTTGTTCCCTTCCGAGCCCGGCCGGGCCCATGTTTCCAGGGAGCGCCACAGGGG
>NW_010157629.1:0-1158 GCF_000695765.1 Mesitornis unicolor
TACTGGGAGCACTGGGAGGGAACTGGGGGCACTGGGAGGGAACTGGAATGGACTGGGAGGCAACTGGGGGTACAGGGAGCACTGGGAGGGGACTGGGAGGGAACTGGGAGGGACTGGGAGGGACTGGGAAGGGGATTGGGGGGGGTACTGGGAGCACTGGGATGGACTGGGAGGGAACTGGGAGGTACAGGGGCATACTGGGGGATACTGGCGGATACTGGGAGCACTGGGAGGGACAGGAACTGGGAGGGAACTGGGAGGCACTGGGAGGGAACAGGAAGGGGGTACAGGGCGATACTGGGGGTTACTGGGAGGGGAATGGGAGGAGGTACTGGGAGTTACTGGGAATGGGTTCAGGGTTACTGGGATGTACTGGGAGAGGATACTGGGGGTACTGGGAGCACTGGGATGGACTGGAAGGCACTGGGAAGGAACTGGGAGGGGGTACAGGGGGATACTGGGAGCACTGGGAGGCACTGGGAGGGAACTGGGAGGGGCTGGGATGAACTGGGAGGGAACTGGGGGGGACTGGGAGGACTGGGGAGGGAACTGGGATGGACTGGGAGGCACTGGGAGGGACAGGGAGTGAACTGGGACGGGGTACAGGGGCATACTGGGGGATACTGGGAGCACTGGGAAGGAACTGGGACGGACTGGGATGAACTGGGAGGGACTGGGAGCACTGGGATGGACTGGGGGAGGAACTGGGGTTACTGGGATAGACTGGGAAGGAACTGGGATGGACTGGGGGTTACTGGGCTATACTGGGGAGCACTGGGAGGGAACTGGGAATGGGACTGGGAGCACTGGGAGGGTATAGGAGGTTACTGGGGGGGGAACTGGGAGGCACTGGGAGGGACTGGGAGGACAGAGGGGGATACTGGGAGCACTGGGAATGGGACCGGGGGCACTGGGAGGGAACTGGGAGGGTGAACTGGGGATACTGGGAGGCAACTGGGGTGGGTGTAGGGGGATACTGGGGGTTACTGGGATAGACTGGGAGGGAACTGGGAGCACTGGGAATGGGATTGGGGTCACTGGGGGGATATATGGTGATACTGGGAGCACTGGGATGAACTGGGATGAACTGGGAATGGAACTGGGAGCACTGGGAACGGGACTGGGGGGAACTGGGAGGCACTGGGAGGCACTGGGAGG
>NW_010157630.1:0-3418 GCF_000695765.1 Mesitornis unicolor
TGGTAAATCTAGCTGTCTTTTTGCTTCTTCAATGTCTTCCTGAATAGCTGAAATGAGCGCCTCTGAAAAAGGTAAGAATAGAGATATTTCATGTTGGTTTGAACTCTGAACACAAAATAGAGCAAGTGAAAATAGGGTGTACCACAGAATACCAGACAAAATCACAGAAGTAGAATACAATTATTACCACAAGGTTTGAAAGGCAAAATTATTTAAATGCCTTTTTTATTTTTTAAACATACCAGACTTGCATTTTTCACCATTATAAACAAAACCTTCTCCTTGTTCCAAAATATTTGAACAGAGCTGCATCTTAAAGAGAAACTAACAGACTAAATGGATGCTTTTACAACAAGCCCATGATTTTAAAATTACCCCTCAGACAAATGACACAATAACACAATTCTTTAGTGTGACACATTGGAAGATGTTAGGGTATGCATTTTTGGGGGGTTCCTTTGTTTAGTTTTTTAATTAAACCAACTTGTACTTTTAGCTTACGAAAACATTTTACTGAAATTTCAAATGTTAACAGAGAACATGTCATTATGGAAAGAGCAATAAAGACAGTACTTGCATGAATAAGACCAATAAGAGCCTGATTTGAGGGAGACCTAAAATACTGACCTAAGGAATCAAAGTTTTTTTCCGGTCGAATATATCCAGTTATGACTATACTAAGGATTTCTCCATAAAAGTCTTCTTTGAAGGTGTGGATAATGTGCGTTTCCTAAAGGAAGATAAATAAGTTGGCATTTACGATGAACTTTATTTCCCTCACTCTATGGATGTACTGTTAGTATCCTTAATTCAAACTCTCCCCAATACATACCAATGAAAGGGACATTTAGTGTAGCACATATAGTGCAAGATTAAAAGGCTAGGGCTTTTGCTTATGTTAGGGAGGAGTACCTTGCATGGCATTTAAGAAAACATACTTCAAAGTATTCTGATTAATAAATTTTAAAAAAGCAGTGCAGCTGTTACTAAGGAGAAATACTTTACCATTTCTCTCAATATTTCCAAAGCAGCAAGTCACAAAAAAAGCTTAATGTTTCATTGTTAAGTTGATGCACCCAAGTAATTATGAAGACTTTGATTGAAATAGCTGGCTCAAGCAGAGCTTTCACAACCAGCTAACATGGGAACTGAATTATGAAACTGAAGAAGGAGCGAAGGCTGAGACAGGGTTCCACCTTAACACTCAGAGCCATTTCATGCACATCTCCCTCTCCAGTATTGGCCTACCCATAGCATATACCAGCAGAGATAACAAATGGAAAGCTTTTGACTACTTGCTCAGAAAAGTTAGCCGCAAAAATTAAAAAGTATACATTTGTGTAAGACAAGCATATTACAGAGTCTTCAAACATTTAAAACCTTAGAAGCAGAGATTCATGCCCAAATAGAAGTGTTCAAAACAGAGCCCTGCAAAACTCAGGAAAAGCACCAGCACCTGACATCATTTAAGAGAAGAATTAATAAGAAGAAAGTAATTACAAATCAACATGCCCCAACTTCTTATTTGAAATGTAAATTGCAGAGAAAAATACTGTGTTCCAGCTCATGCTAAGACTCTCATAATCAGTAAATTCAATGCATCTACCAAGCCTACATTTAGTTAGCTACCAGCACCATAAACAATCACCATGTCAGAAAAAGTGTTAAATTTCTACTTTGGAAGTATTTAAGTAGTGATGGAATAGAAAGAAGAAAATTAACTTTAGTAACCTACAGCTGCATGCTGCATACTTTCTGGCTGTTGAGAAAATTTGTTTTCAAAACATAAGCATATGATACAGATACCAGATACATTTCTAAGAGGAAACAATTTCTAGATCTCATTTATGGATCAAATCCTGCTTATTTTATTAAAATTCAACACCTGGCTCAGTTATCATAATAAAAATCTCTCACAAAGCAAAATTCTTACCACTGATTTCTTAACATTCCTATAGAAAGGATTCCATCCTATGCTCAAAACCATTTTATGCACATCTCCATTTCCAACACAGGCCCATCCATAGTATATACCAGTAGAGATGTCAGATGGAAAGCTCTCAACTACTTGCTCAGAAAAGTTAGCTGTAAAAGTTACAGAAAGTGTAAAGTGTGAGTGACATTGTGTAAGTCAAGGAGAAAACAGAATCTTCAAACACTGACAAGCCAAACTCTTCCTACATACTATTTACAAACACTGATGATGATAATGATGCAACGTGTCACCTGGCAAAGTACGTAACACCAAACACCTTCATAAAATTCAGTCCCTGTGGTCACACCAGTTACCACATCTCTTACACACATTACATTTTATATGCACATTATATTTTATATGCACACACATTTTATTCTGCAGAAATAATTAGCAATCATGTAACATATGCAGTCAGAACGCATTTCACTCTTAGGATAACTATCACAGATTTAATATGGTAAAAGATAAAAAAACTCCAAGTTTCTTCTGCACTACAAAACAGCATCTCAGAACTACTTACTTTTCAGTAAAATAATTTCTTATGAAGTAAAGAATGTAGAAATAAATGAAATTATTATTTAAGCACCTGTCAAGTTTTTTTTTTACAAGTTGGCTTTCAGAGGCATCTGTGAATTTCTGGGATTTTCTTTGAAAACTACATATCTACAGTAAAATAATTCCCTTTGGGCTGAACCTAACTTTCTTTCAAATTTACTATCTTACTCCCATTTCCCACATGAGTAGATGTCTTCAAGCAAGACATCCTGTTGATTTGAAAAGTTTCAGGGTTACGGAATTTTTATCAAAGCTCACAAGCAGTAACAACTTCCCTTCCCTGCTGCCTGATAACAATACACCATTTATACACAACCAAGAGAAAAATGTGAAATTATAAGCAGATGTTGTCAGAAACCCAGTACCTCAAGGCTGGTCTTACAAAGTTTTCTTGTTTACTAGGAGGGGTGCAACATGACTGTTCACTTCAGTACCTATTTAAGACAGGCCAAAATTCACCTGAATTACAAAACTATCTGTATTTAGACAACTGAAACAGAGAAAAGCAACTAAAAATATATTTGCAGGTCAAGTCCACCTGTTCTGTTTTTTTAACTCTGCGTTATTTTCCTTTAACTTCCTTTCTTACAGCTATTTCCAATGTCTACTCCCTTTCTTGTTCTAACCCGATGATAAAAACGATTATTTTCCAAGCTGTCACACCGTGCATACGATCAGTCATCTACACCCTGTACATCACCGTGACGACCATTATATGACTAAACAAAGGAAGAATAAGAATGAAAGAAATCGCTTAAAATAAGAGGAGGAAAATAACACAAAAGAGGATTGGGTACAGGATTGGGTACATAGGGTACCGCGTGCGCGGTGGCGGCCGTGTCTCGGCGGGAGCACAGCCCGGCCGCTCTCCAGCGGCCGGAGCGG
>NW_010157630.1:3768-4082 GCF_000695765.1 Mesitornis unicolor
CCCACAGCCCGACTCTCCAAGGAAACGGTTCTAACCGCACACAGCTCTCAATGCCTTGGTCTAGGCGCTACCAAAAAGAGGGGAGGAAGTGGGTGGAACGTTCCCACGTTCGCTTCACACAGTCTCTGAGAGGTACTTGCCTCCCCTCAAGCATGGGCTTGCCCACACCCGCACTTGCCACCCCGCCCATGGACGCTGGGGGAGGGGAGGAGGGGGTGTCTGCACATGCTCAGTGTGTAGCGTCGCTAAGAACGGGGCCGGTGTAGCGTCGCTGGGTAGCGGAGGGCTTACCAGATGGCGGGGGGGCAACTCGC
>NW_010157630.1:4199-6107 GCF_000695765.1 Mesitornis unicolor
CCTGAGGATCTGCAGCTTGTGCCCGGGAGGGGAAATAACGATCGTCCTTTTCTCAGAAATTCTGGGTTTACCTGCTCTTTCAGAAGCGTTTGGGAAAACTCTAAGAATAGATTTTTTTGTTACATGATATCAACGAACTGCTGCAGTTGCTTGCTAAAAAAACCCCAAACACCAAACAAAGAAAACCCTACCATTTTTAACTCCCCTCTCATTTGCTATCATGCTCACATCTCCTTTTGCATCATTACCTCTGGTAGTGCAGGGATTTCCTTTGGAAAAGGACATCAAGACAGAAACACTCATCCTGCATTCACTCCATGTACCCAAAGGAAGGGTAATCAGCATTTCCATTCCTGCAATTCCTTTTTAAACTCGTTCTTCCTGTTGTACTTGTGTTGATAAATCTCTTTGATGTCTTTAGCTGTTTAACAATCCTTTATGTATGGCCCTGATCCAGCTCAAATAAGGTGAGTTCACATGAGTTCAAAATAGTAGTAGTAAATGTGAAAAACGTCCATAGTCAGCCTACAGTACAGAGCACAGCACATAAACACTGAATGCTACCAGTTCATGGAAGCTGTAGACACAGTTATAAAAGAAAGCCAAACTTATTTTTAAAAGTGCCTGAGACTTACCCCCTTAATTTTTTTTTCTTCATGTATATTCCCCATCATTCTTTTCATGCTAACATTTAAACTCATTACTTCAGTTTGAGTGGCTTTGACTGCCTTACAGAATCATTAAATATGTAGCTGTAGCTGAGCAACAGAGTGGTGGTAGTATATATGTAAGAAGGAAAAGCGGAAGAGAAAGGTGTCCTAAGCATGTCACTACTGCATATATTCTGTGCTGCTGCCTCCAAGCATATAGAGAATAATGTTACAAAACGTATTTTCAGCGTTACTTCACAATGGAAGTATGTTGGATATTTAGTCCTAATCCTGAAGTTGTTATGTAGTTGTCTGACTAATGATAGGCCATAACAGTTGACAATGTGACCTCATGGCCATTAGAATTGTTTGTTTATTCCAGCTGAAGAACAAGAAACAAAACAAATTATATTTTCCAGAATATTTTTCTTCCAAATAGTAATGAATTATGTATTGGGTTATAATTCGTATTTTAGAATATAGATACTTGTGCTCTTCTGTTTGTTGTTTCTTTTTAATGAATCTTTTCAGAATAAATGTTTCTATTCTTGTGATGTCCACAAGATGGCATGCAATGTCTTCTTTTTCAGTAGGTAGGGCATAAGGTTTACAATCTCAGTAAGAGAAGGCCTTGATAAATAGTAAGTTGGAGGAAGTACTTGTTTAAGAACTACGTGGTTAGGTAATTTCACAGAATTATAACTAATGACTTCTATCTCATTCTGTCAAATAGTTGTAATGTTAATAATTTTTATCAGTTATCATGACGAGTTGCTGTGATCCAGCTAAAACTCAAGCCATATTCTTGATATTAGACATGTTTTTCTTTTGTTGTTAATTGTACCTAGTTCATACAGGAGAGAGGGCTCTTGGATAAGTAGAATTTAATTACCTGTACTGAAATTTAGTATAGTAGAATTGCTTCTTCCAAAAGTGTAATCAAATTTTAGGGATAAGTATATCTGCTAGCACTGTCTGAGCTCTACTGCTCAAAGTAGAGCACTTTGATAGTTCATACCTTCAATGAGAAAACTTGGCCTTTATTTCTTATTTTTTCTCGGGCAGCTAAGGAGGCACTTCTGTTCCCTGTTTATGCTTCTTTATCTACAGCTATTGCCACTAGTGAAAAGTATTTAAATTATTTTCTAGTACATATATACAGCCACGAAAACCAGAATAAAGAAAGCAGTCATTTGTGTAAAGCCTATGCCAGGTTACCTGATTGACTATAAGCTTTGTTGACTCATCATACTTATCA
>NW_010157631.1:0-9951 GCF_000695765.1 Mesitornis unicolor
GGATTTACCTTTCATGTACTGCCCATAAATGAAAGCAAAGTTTACTTTTTTAATGCACTCTTGGAACAGGAGCAGAAGTTTCTCTACGTGATCAGCTCCGCACAACTGCAAATGTTAGCTGTGCTTTTGGCTTAAAAGCCCTAATTCAAATCTCTCCTGTCTAACAAGCAGCAGGAAGATTAATCTGCTCCAGAGAGAGGACTCCCTACCCCAATTTTAGACAAAACACGGCGATTAAAGGTATTTGTAGGCTGAATAAACACAGGCCTTTGTCCGGGAGAGGCCTGTGTTGAAACACGCAGGAACAGGACTTGCTCGCATTCCTGGCGCTGCGGCTTCTGCGTTGCTGGTCCTCAGCATCATCCGACGGTGGGGAGTTACCAGCTGAGTCTATAAGCACTATTTTGCTTTTTAAAACCTGTTGTTTGATTGGACAAGCAGTATTTTTGGGTGTCCTGTGGCCAGGGCAAGGGCTGCTCCTCAGAGCACGGTGCCCATGGGGTGAGCTCGGCCTGGCGCAGCCTGGTGCTGGCTCAGGCTGGGGGCATTTTGGGGCAGTTTAGAGGGAGCTGAAGTCAACTTTAATCTTTGTTTTTAGAGAGCGGGATCACTGTTGTATAAAGTCTGAAGAGGAATTCAGTTTGGCTGGTGTTTGAACTCTGTTTTCTAAAAGAAGCACACATTTCAAGTATTGAACTTCAGAGGTTTAAGGCGAAATGTTTGCATTGTAGTAGGAATAGTCTGTCCTTGGGGAGGGAAGAAGGAAGAATAACTTGGCTTGCATTATTTGAAAAGGAAAAAAAACCTTATAAGAAGCTGTCTTCCTGTTGTTTTAAGGCCTTTCTTGCTGTATAAATAATGCTGTATGACTGGTGGCTATTGTTATATGATCAATAATGTACATTATTGAAAAAGAAAACTTAAAGTGATTATAAAGTTGAAGATAAAATGCAGATAAAAACAGGGAAATATGTCCTAAACTGGCCTGTGACTATGATGGAGCAACAGTTTCTGTCTTTTCCTGTGCCAGCAGCCATCAGGAGCTGGATGGGGATGGCTAGAGCTGTGTCTCCGTTAGGGTTTTGGGTCGTCTCAGGAGTTTGCTCTTGGGGTGAACCTTCTGATCCTCTGCACTTCCTGCACTGCGGGCCCAGACACCAAACTGGATCCCCTTAGGATGAAACCGGAGTGCGAGATTCTCCTTAGAAGAACACCTGATGTTCTCCAGCTGTGAATTCGTGTAGTCCAGAGGCTCCAAAACCCCAAAATACCTCCGGTATGGGCACAGGCCCCTCAGTGCTGCTGTATAAGTAATGACTTGAAAAACAGATCTGTAAATAATATGCCCTACAATTCTGGGATTTGTGCTTTTATTGAGATAATGGATATTATTGAAGTCTCTACAATTGGTAAAAAATGAAAAACAGACCAAAAAGCTCACAAATCAGAAGTATCTAACATTGATGATACAGGGCTTCTGTATGACTTCTCTGAACTCGCTCTAAAATGTGTGCAGTTTAATTCAGAGTATTGTGGGAAGGTCTGTAAAGCAAGAAAACAGAGGAAAGGTGTCCTGTAGAGTGGAAAATAATATCAGTGTTTTCATGTTGCTGAGACGAAAATTAACCTAGTATGATCCTAGCCCACTGCCATGTGAAATTCTGGGATAGTTGTTAAAGGAAGGAGAACAGCATGGAAACTCAGTATTCCTGCAATTGAAGCAGGAGAAGGGAACAGGGCTTGTGATGAGTTTCCCAGCCTCTGGAGGTGTGCTCTTTGTGTGAAATACGTTGCATGGTCTGACACGAAGGCTGCAGTGCCATGGATAAATGCTCTCGCCTCGAGCTGCTGGGTCCACCTGGGGAGCAGCGGTGGCAGCTCCTTCCCCCAGAAACTCTGCTCCAGCTGTAATTGCTCAGGAAGTTTTGGATTTAAAAACACCTGAGCCACGTTTTGCGGCTGAATTTACAACCTGACTACAAGCTGACTCCATCGACTGCGTTTTTGGTCTCCTTGCCAAAAGAAACAGGCAGCTCCTAGCACGTGGCCGGGGTGGTTTGTCCTCTGCCTGAGCCTCTGTACCGAATTTGTCATTGCGCTTAAGGGTTGGTCCTGGTCGCCATGATTCTGCATGTGTTATTTTCAGTTTACTTTCCTATAGGATTTGTTGAGACCGCGTGTGCCTGCGTTTGCTGTGCTCTTATTACAGTTCCCAGCCTCAGGGATGGCCCTTTTCCATGTGAAGAGACACATTTGCTGTATCGCCTGCACCACAGGACTTGCTATTGAAAGCTTTAAATCTACTGCTGATTTCTTCAGATAGATGGATTTGGCCAAGCCTGATCTCTTGCATAACACAGAAAATTAATAATGGTTTTTGTGATAATGATGGCTGGTAATTTTTAGTCACTGTTGACCTTAACAGAATCTTTTGAGCAGGGATGCACTTTCTCGCAGCATTCCTGTTACATTAATAAATAACATTTTATATGTGGCGGGGGTAGTGAGTGGTGTTCAGCTGATGCATTTGAGGTTTTGAAATGAGTCAGTAAAAAACTGCTGGACTTTGATCTCGTTCTTCTGCCTTAGGTCTTTTCTGAACAAGAAGTATGATGTTTCTAAGCTGGATTTCTTATAACTCGTGCAATCCAAGCAGTGATTCTGCTTGGCCTCATACCTCGCTTTAGGGGAGCCCAGGACCTTCTCCAGCCTTGCAGAGAGTTGGTGTCCTACCAAAAATGAGAGAGTTGAGCTGTGGTCAGGATGTGGCTGCTGTGGGAGTTGTTATGCTCTGCGGTTTTCCCTGCTGCTGAGATCCTGTTGGTGCTAAGAGAAGATTTTGTCTGATTTGTTGCTGTTCGGGTGCCTGGCTTTTCCAGCACTCTGCCTTCTGTGAAAATACGAACTTCTGCAATAGTACAAGAATTAAAGGTTATTTTAGAATCACAGAATGGTTTGGGTTGGAAGGGACCTTAAAGCTCCCCCAGTCCAACCCCTGCTATGGGCAGGGACATCTTTCACTGTACCAGGGTACTCCAAATCCCACTGAACCCTGACCCTGAGCACTGCCAGGGAGGGGGCACCCACAGCTTCCCTGGGCAACCTGGGCCAGGGCCTCACCACCCTCACAGTCAAGAATTTCTTCCTCATATCCAGTCTAAATCTCCCCTCTTCCAGTTTAAAACAATTCCCCTTTGTTTTGTCGCTACCTGCCCTTGTAAAAGTCCCTCCCCAGCTTTCCTGTAGGACCCCTTCAGGAACTGGAATCACAGAATCACAGACCGTTAGGGATTGGAAGGGACCTCAAAAGCTCATCCAGTCCAATCCTCCTGTCGGAGCAGGAACACCTCGATGAGGTTGCACAGGAAGGCGTCCAGGCGGGTTTTGAATGTCTCCAGAGAAGGAGACTCCACAACCTCTCTGGGCAGCCTGCTCCAGTGCTCTGGCACCCTCACTGAGAAGAAGTTTCTTCTCAAATTCAAGTGGAACCTCCTGTGTTCCAGCTTGTGCCCATTACCCCTTGTCTTATCATTGTTTGTCACCGAGAAGAGCCTGGCTCCATCCTCGTGACACTCACCCTTTAAATATTTATAACCATGAATGAGGTCTCCCCTCAGTCTCCTCTTCTGCAAACTAAAGAGACCCAGCTCCCTCAGCCTTTCCACATAAGGGAGATGCTCCACTCCCTCCATCATCTTTGTAGCCCTACGCTGGACTCTCTCCAGCAGTTCCTGTCCTTCTTGAACTGAAAGGCAGCAATAAGGTCCCCCTGGAGCCTTCTCTTCTCCAGGCTGAACAGCCCCAACTCTCAGCCTTTCTATGAAGGGGAGGTGCTCCAGTCCTCTGATCATTTTCGGGGTTTTTGGTGGATTTTATTATTAAACATATGTTGCAGATCTTTTCTTGAGAATAAGATAATGTAGATGCTTTCTTTGCACTTATTGTCTATTGCTGAAATTACTATTTGTACATTCTCACCTCATACTGAGGTGCCCATTGTACTCATCTCCCCCAAACCCCGATGGGTTTACTGACAAAACGTGTTACTTCCTCTGGGTAGCTCTGGATACTTCTTTTTTGTCCTTTGCCGCTCATAACTGTCTTAAATGGCTCACATGCTTTTTCATGTTAGAGAGAGTTTTTAGTTTCATCCCAGAATTACTTTATCAGTGACATTGGTGAACTTGGCAATAGATTTTTCTCTCCTGTTTTTTTAAGACAAGATTGAGTAGATTTGGTCAAGCATCTTGCTTTTTTAGTTACCCATTTCTGAAGAGGGAGTTTCTCCTGAGTTCATTCTGATCTGTAGAGGATTGTCTGTGCTTCAGCCCATCTCCTATAAACCAGTACTTTTTGTAGGAAGGACAAGCTGATATGGAGAGCTGACAAAGGAGGCGGCACCTGATAATGTGTTTTTAGGAGTTAATTCTGTCTCTGAAAGAATTACTGTTTCTGTGTAGAGCGAGATGACAGTTCCTGAACTGTATCTGTTAACCTGCAGGTACTGGTTGTCGTTCGTTTCTAGTATTTTCTCCTTTAATACAGTGTCCAGATCAAAGTTGGTGCTATTTGGAAACCTCTGATGGACCTGCTGTTGGTTATTCTGGTAATAAGACAGAAATACAGACAATACAGTTGTGTTTTCTGCAGTCCATTCTCTTGTGCAGTGGCCTGAGGTCAAACATCCCAGGTTTCCTGCAGACCCTCCAGCGGCCTTTGGTGCTGCCATCCGCAGCGCTTCGTTTGTTTGATTTGACCTGGATCCTGGCTGAGTGCAGATCCTTATTTTTCATAGAACCACAGCATGGTTTGGGTTGGAAGGGACCTCAAAGCTCATCCAGTCCAACCCCTGCTGTGGGCAGGGACACCTCCACCAGCCCAGGCTGCTCCAAGCCCTGGAGTGTCCGTTTCCCTTTTCACTCTGATATGCACCAGGAAGCGGTGTTTGGCAACGCTTTCTTATTGCGGGACTTTAAAAACAAATTACCTTGCAAACGTGTGTCTGCGTTCTGTTGTTTATACACGTTTGTATTTATCAAACTCACAAAACTCAGCACAGATTGCTCTCTTGCTTGTCTCTGTATTGACTGACTTGCTTAGTTTTGCGTAATTACACTGCAGCGAGAAGGTTTTACAGCTGAAGTTTGAAACTTGACAAGACACATGAGTTTGGGGAAGGGGCTGGAGTTGTGAGCTGGTTACCCCCGGGGGGTTTCCTGAGTATCTCAAGTGCAGCTGAGGAGAACAAAGTTACTGATAGGCCTCAGGTTGCAATGCAGCTCTTGACTTTGTTGGAATTGTGGGGTTGCCTTCACTTTGGGGGCTCATCTAAAAGTACAAAATGTGTGGTGTTATCACTGGTTAGTGTAGGCTCTCTTCTTCAAGTACTTCTCTGAAAAATTAGTTATGTTATAAAGTTCTTGAATTGCTGGTGAATTACCAAAAATTCAAGAGCACTCAAAGGTATGTTGGGGTTTTTTTTCTTGTTTGTTTGGTTTTTCCCCTTAAATTGGTGGTTAGGAACGTGCCTCTGATTTTCTTGTGAGAGGATGGACTGTGTTGGGTTTATCTGTGTTCATCTGAGTTAGAATAAATGACTGGGATTCAGTCTGCCTCATCCTCTTTCTGAATCAACATGGCAAAAGCCGATGTAAAATGCGATATCTACTTGCTTTAACCCTGCTGGTTACAGCAAGATGTGCTTTTAGCCCACATTTGGATCTGGATGGCCAAGAGGATGACTATGAGCCAGCAATGTGCCCTTGCAGCCAAGAAGGACAATGGCATCCTGGGGTGTATGAGAAGGGGTGGTTGTAGGTCAGAGAGCTTCTACTGCCCCTCTACTCTGACCTGATGAGACCGCATCTGCAATATTGTGTTCTGTTCTGGGCCCTCAGTTCAAGGACAGGAACTGCTTGAAAGAGTCCAGCAGAGCCACAAAGGTGATGGAGGGAGTGGAGCATCTCCTGATGAGGAGCGGCTGAGGGAGCTGGGGCTCTTTAGCTTGGAGCAGAGGAGACTGAGGGGTGCCCTCATTCATGGGGATCAATTTGTAAAGGGCGAGTGTCAGGAGGAAGGAGCCAGGCTCTGCTCTGTGATGTCCAATGCCAGAACAAGGGGCAATGGGAGCAAGCTGGAGCATAGGAGGTTCAACCTGAACATGAGGAAAAACTTCTTTCCTGTGAGGGTGCCAGAGCACGGCCCAGGCTGCCCAGAGAGGTTGTGGAGTCTCCTTCTGTGGAGACATTCAAAACCCCTGGCCGTGTTCCTGTGTGACCTGGTCTGGGTGATCCTGCTCTGGCAGGGGTTGGACTGGGGGAGCTTTCAAGGTCCCTTCCAACTCCTGAGATTCTGTGGTTCTGTGATTTGTGATGGTCTGCAGGGGATTACAATTCTGAGGTCCCAATTACTTACCAAAACGTGCAGCTTCTGCAGTTCAGATTATGGGGGCAAGTGGCCAGGTATTTAGATACCAAACCAATATTTAGAATAAGTGATAGCATTTCCTTTAAGTATTTGGGAATGAAAGGAAGGACTCTCTTACCTTTCATTTTTTACATTTGTGTAATCTGATTTTCTACTTTTTGTGCTGGGGCTGAGGTCTGTTGTTTTTGGCGGACTTGAGGCCAGTCAGTAGCTCTTGTTTTATCTTGTATACAGAGCTCAAAGGGAAACTGATGGGTCCGTAGTCTTAAAAGAGAATAAACACATCGGTTCTTTTATTAGGTCACCTGCAGATGAGCAATAGCTTGGCACTGAGGTGCACTGGGTGGGGAAATGGGGCACTCCAATTTGACAGTGGGAGAGGATGAGACGTACAAGAGGAAAGGGTGGGGAAGGCTGGAAAATGACATAGCTGGAGGAGAATTTAAGCTTCATTAGCTCAGAGACATCGTCAGTCTTCGAGAAGTGTTTGGTCTTTCTGATGTTTGCACTTGGAAAACGTGGCACGCACGGGTGCAAACCATTCACATGGGAGTTATGGGGGGTTGAGGTTACCTGTCCTTGTTGAGGCTGTTCGTTGAATGTGATTTAAGCTGTGGGGGCAGTTAACTAAGGAGTTCACCTCCTTAGTTTGAGCTTGAACAGTTGGAGTCGGTGATGTTAAAGGTCTTTTCCAGCCCAGGCGATTGTGTGAGTCTATCAACTGCTCTAGAGCTGCAGAAGACCGAGTCTCCTCCTGTGTGTCCTTTATCATGGGACGGGTTAAGACACCTCTGATTCTGCTCTGATGCCTTTATCTGTTTGCTGAGCTCTGCCTGGTGCTTCCTTTCTTCCCCTTTCTCTGACCCTGGTTTCAGCAGGGCTGACTTGCGGGGTCTGGAGGTCTTTGGTTGCTTTGAACGACCTCTGTCAGACACTTTTAGCCATACTGGTTTTCTGCTGCTTTTCTGATCCTCTTCTCTGTTTAGTAATGCTTCTGAAGTGGTGTCCAGACCATAACTGAGGAGCTCATTCTTTAATTTTGACTTCAGCTTTTTTGTTTCTTTTTATCTTGCTGAAATTTGGCGTTGTGTTTTGAGTTTTGGTTTTCCTCTTTCTTCTTGCTGCTATTCTGGTGTTCTGTATTGCTGTTAGTTGGAAATGCTTGTGCAGATCCCCTTGGCATACTTCTTCCTTGGCCCGTCAGGGAGCTCCACTCGGGTTATTGTAATTAACAAGGATTGGGACTGAAATCCCTGTGTTCTGTCAGTAGGAACTAAAATAGGAATAATGTTCTTGAGAGCACGTTCGCTTAAAATACTGGCAGAAGAGCAGGAATCACAGAGGAAATCCTCCTTGATCCTAATGTGAATCAAGTTTAACTTCCCAGTGTTGCAGTCAAAAGACCTCAGCCTCTGTGGTCAGTTTTACAAGCTTAGAGTTGTACGAGATTCATGTTAGTATGAAATGTACACTGCTGTCTTCCTTTGCTAAGTCTCATTCAAACCTTCCATCTTCTCCTCTCCTTCTCTCACACGATACATAGAAAATTGATAATTGATACTTGACACATTTGAAAAAGCATGAAACAAATGCATGTCAAAGGTGGAGAGTTCTTGCGTATGGCGCCGTGCACGTAACACCTCGTTTTCGGAAGGCTGAGAAATATGAAACATTCAGATCATGTGAAGGAAGTTTCTTACCATTTAACTGAGTTAACAGTTTGATTCTCTTTAGGAACTTACTTGGGTGCAAGAGACATTTGAGTGTTAGCAGACAAAGTAGCTAGGTGGTATTTTTCACAGTACTTGTCCTTACTTGGGCCATCTCCTGCCCTTCATCGGTGTTTCTCAAGGTGGCCAGGAGCAGGGAGCAGAGCACTGCAGACTTGCTGGAGAACCAGAACAGTTTCTTATAATTGGGCATTGCCACATTTAATGTGGAGAAAGTAAAATGAGATTTCGCCTCTGCTTTAAGTGTGAGGGACTGCCTTGGCTTGTCTTTTTGAGTAGTAAACTCAACAGCAGAGTAGATATTTCCTATGCGAATGCTAAATACAAAGTGAATGTAACTACAGAAGAGTGATTCATATGGAAAATGCTACAGAAATCAGTTCCTAGCTGCTCAGTATTGAAAACACGTTGATACATGCAAATACACAAGAAAATGAGCGTGCCATGAGAATAATTGCATCAGCTGCTGTGCTTGAATTGTCTCCGGCAGGCAGAGCTTGTAGCTTTAAATGAAGTCTTTACGTAGTCATTCCCAGAGACGTGAACTCTTTGTTTTTCTTGCATACACCTCCAAAATGTATTGGCAATACAATTACAATTAGGTGTCAGCATTGACATTTTCAAGGCAGTTTTTTTTGAAGATACCTTTGTGCTGTGCTGTGTTGCAGCCCATTTTCTACTATTCTGGGTGGCAGAAGTTTCCTCTTGACACAGTTTCCTTGCTAATGTCACCATAATTGGGTATGAAGAGTTTAGTATGGCTACACTAGAGTGTGTTAGTGCAGAGAAATTTTATAGTAAGTTGAAAAAGTAAGTAAGAAATACAAATTGAATGGATCTAATATTCAATCAAGCAATGCAGTTATGACTGTGTTGCATTTAGCTAAAAAAGAAGAGTAAAGAATAATCTTTGTACTATATTTGCAATCCCTTTGAAATACGATGTCACCTGCAGTGCCGAATGCTGCCTGAGCTTTGATTTGATGAAGTTTCAGTTAAACAGTGAGCTAGGTTTGACAAAATAACCAGACAGACAGTAACCTACCACTGTGTATCAAGGTTTTCCTCTGTCTGCTCTGTCCTGTATGTGCACAGGGCCTTTCCCAGAGCATTCTCATGGGCCCTGTGTAACCTGCAGGATTTTGAGCAGCTCTGACACACGTGAGTAGTAGAGGATTTTATGTCATCATAGGATCATAGAATGGTTTAGGTTGGAAAAGACCTTTAAGATCATCAAGTCCAACCATTGATCCAGCCCCTCTAAGTCTGCCACCAGACCATGTCCCTAAGCACATCACCTACTCGTCTTTAAACCCCTCCAGGGATGGGGACTCCACCACCTCCCTGGGCAGCCCCTTCCAGTGCCTGACCACTTTTTTCAGTTTTTTCCTCAATGTCCTTCTGGGAGTGAGGGGCCCAAAACTGAACACAGCATTCGAGGTGTGGCCTCACCAGTGCCGAACAGAGGGGAAGGATCCCTGCCCTGCTCCTGCTGGCCACTCCATTGCTGGTACAAGCCAGGATGGTGTTGGCTTTCTTGGCCACCTGGGCACTCTGCTGGCTCATGTTCAGTCGCTGTCAACCAACACCCCCAGGTCCTTTTCTGCCTGGCAGCTCCCACCACTCATCCCCAAGCCTGTAGCGCTGCATGGGGTTATTGCAACCGAAGTGCAGGACCTGGCACTTGGCCTTTGAACCTCATACAATTGGCCTCAGCCATTGATCCAGCCTGGCCAGGTCCCCTGTGGAGTCTGTCCAGCCTCGGGCAGATCAACACTCCCACCCAGCTTAGTGT
>NW_010157632.1:0-2778 GCF_000695765.1 Mesitornis unicolor
GCGATTCTGTGATTCTGTGATTCTGTGACTAAGAAGCTGTATCTGTTGCTGTCTGTACAATGCCTGATGTCTGAGAAGCATTTCTGGAGCAAGACTGAAGATGGCAGTCCCAGGAATTCTATGTATTTCCTTGTTGGCCGCATCTCTGGAAATCCAGCAGGCTATGGAAATCAACTGGATTCTTCAAGTGCTCAGTTAACAAAACCTAGCCTTAGCTGTCAGTGTGCGGTGGGTTGACCCTGGCTGGACTCCAGGTGCCTACCAGAGCTGCTCTACCACTCCCTCTCCTCAGCTGCACAGGGGAGAGAAAAAGTAATGAAAGCCTCGTGGGTTGAGACAAGGACAGGGAGGCATTATGGTCACGGGCAAAACAACTCAACTTGGAGGAAAAGAATAAATTTAATTTATTACAAATCGAATCTGAGTGGGATAAGGAGAAATAAAACCAAATCTCAAAAACACTCTCCCCCTACCCTTTCCCTTCTTTCTGGGCTCAACTTCACTCCCAATTTCTCTACCTTCTTCCCGTTAGCAGTGCAGGAAGACAGGGAATGGGGGTAGTCATCAGTTCATTACACATTGTCTCTGCCACTCCTTCCTCCTCAAGGGGAAGACTCCTCACACACTTCTCCTGCTCCAGCATGGTGTTCCTCCCACAGGAGACAGGCTTCCCCCAAATTCTCCAATGTGAGTCCTTCCCACAGGCTACAGTTCTTCACAAACTGCTCCAGTGTGGGTCCCTCCTAAGGGCTGCAGTCCTTCAGGAACAGACTGCTCCAGCGTGAGTGCCACACAGGATCACAAGTCCTGCTAGCCAACCTGCTCCAGTGTGGGCTTCTCTCTCCATGGGTCCACAGGTCCAGCCAGGATCTTGCTCCAGTGTGAGCTTCCCACCAGGTCACAGCCTCCTTCAAATGCATCTGCCTGCTCCAGCATGGGGTCCTCCACAGCCTGCAGGTGGATCGCTGCCCCAGGGTTAACCTCCAGGGGCTGCAGGGGAGTGTCTGCTCTGGTGCCTGGAGCACCTCCTCCTCCTTCACTGGCCTTGGTGTCTGCAGAGTTGTTTCTCTCACATATTCTCACTCTTCTCTGTGGCTGCTGCTGCCCAGCAGGTTTGTTGGGTTTTTTTCTCCCCCCCTTCTTCAATATGTTATCACAGAGGTGCTGCACCATTGCTGATTGGCTCAACTTTGGCCAGCAGTGGGTCCATCTTGCAGCCAGTTGGCATTGGCTGTATCAGACATGGGGGAAGCTTCAAGCAGGTTCTCACAGAAGCCACACCTGTAGTCCATCTCCCACACCCCCAACCTTGCCAAACCCAATACAAAGTGGAAAAAAGATACCAACCTGTAAGAAGAGACAAAATGCTTGTCCCAGTGAACACTCTCTCTCACAAGGCCCAAGATAGGATGGTGGGCTCTAGAATACATGTATTCCTCAAGCTCTTTCATCACTAATTCCTGATTATTCAGGCCAGATTCTCCAAGCAGGTCTACTAGTAAAGAGAATTGGGTTCCCATTCACTCTGGCTTTCATTTTAGGTATACTGCCTGGTCCTCTAGAGAGTGTGCTGCTGTGTCTGCACAGGACCCACATCATCTGCTCCCTGGCACCACTGCAGTCCCTGGTGACGAGTCACGGCGGTCACAGCACTCACGAGGCACTGCTTGGACACTTCTGCTCAGCACTGCTGGGACTGAGCTTTGTATGTAGCTAAATATCCTTTGTTCCTTATTAATTCCCTTTTCCTTTTCCCTGTTGTTTTCATTAAACTCGTTATAGTCTTAACTTTCAACCTTGTGTGAAGCATCTTTTCTCTATCCCTTTTTTTTTAAATCCTGCCCTGGGAGGGTGGGGGCCAATAGAGAGAAAATCCTGCTCCCTGTTTCATTTGGGTTTTAACTGAGCCCTAAACAGAGACAAATGCTCACCTCCACCAGGATCCCTTGTTATCCTTTCTGTAAGAGTTAGGACGGTGTTCAGGTTAAGAAATGTAAAACGTCTGGGCTTGAGTTTATTGCTGGCTCCTATAGCATATTAGGAGTTTAAAAGTTTACTGTAGAAGCAGGGACCATAACACGTTGAGAGACTGCTTGCTTGCTGCTGTCAGTCAGCACCCTTCCTGTCTCCAAAAGAAGCAAGAGGTTTATTATTTTAATCCCTAAACCTGCTTACTTATCTGTAATTAGAGGCAGAGGATAAACACCTACTGTGTAAGAGAAGCTGAGGGCACAGCCTCACCTACATAAGCATTTCTCCCAACTCTAGCTCCAGGGAATGTATCAACAGAAGTCTTGCCACTCTATTGTTCCCAGTACATGGGCCTTTTGTACTATAATCTACAATAAAAAAGAGAAGGTCAGGATACCAACCTTTCCTAATTCTGTGGGCTTTGTGTAAAGTGGGAACTGACTGTAATTTTGGAGCCTGAGATTTCCAAATTCTGTTTTGAATGCTTCTCAGTTTTAGTGACTGCCTGTGTATAGTACAATGCCTACAGTAAAGTGAACACAAGCACTAAATCTATTTCCAAAAAAAAAAGGAGGAATTCAGATGTCTTTAAAAGAGACAGAAATAATCTAAGAATTGAGCCCTAATCAAACTTACTATGATAGCCTAATGAGCTAAATTAAAATACAAGAGAAGGCATTGGCCTTGGTCTCGTAAGTCCTTCTCATACACTTTGAAGCATGCAAAGTCAATACAAACATCACTCCCTAAATAATAGTTTGTTAAAGGTGTTGCTGGTGGTGCCATCTCAAGGCATATCAAGGATGA
>NW_010157633.1:0-8632 GCF_000695765.1 Mesitornis unicolor
AAGGCAAGTGGTGAGGAATCAATCGCGGGCTTTATGCAATCAAAAGGGATGATGGGTTTGGGGTTGGGATTCTTTTTTTTCCCCACAAAGTTCCCTGCCCCAGACTGAATTTCTCCTGCTCCTTACCCCCCTCCTATTAATAAACCCATGCAGGCGATTGCAGGCCGAGGTAAAGCTATCATTTGTATGCGCCTGAAGATTAATTTCCCCCATGTACCAACTCAACGGCATAGTTATCTCTTTAACAGGGAAAACAGTTTGGCTCCATTGTCAGGTTGCCAAGACCGCCTTTTGAGAAAGGGAGCCCGGCTAGCCTCTGATCAAACTCAAAGGTTAGTTAAAAGACAAAAACAGCTGAAAATCTTCATGAATAATGCTGTTTCCCCAAGCCCAGTGTAGTGCAAGCGCACATTTCAATGCCAGAGCATTTTGTTATGCTGCTCGCCTAAGTCAGAATTTCACAGAAAAGGCAGAGAAGAAAAGCTCCAACAATTAGAGGGGGGCTGTCAGAAAACATTAACGCCTTCCTCGCCCAGCCTGTCAAGCATGCTGGAAATAAAAAACTGGCATAGCGAATCGCACCTCCACCCTCCAGAGCTGCAGGAGGGGAGAGGGAGGGAGGTTACGGACAGAGAAGTAGAGAGAGAGACAAATGGACAGGCCCAGGCTGCTAACAGTCCCCCTCAGCTTTGCAGATCATCCAGAAGCTGGAAAAAGAAGGGGGAAAGGACCTGCAGCTGGATTATTTGCACTTGTTTTTTCTCCCTGTGTTTTGTGTTTGGCTCCAGAACTACGTTTTCTCTCAAGATCATCATATATACTCATGCTCTGTCTCTCTGCATCTTCAGCCCATCGTGCAGCAGTCCTGCAAAGCTCTTGTGAGGTGTCCAATAAAACAGCAGCATGACAGAGCTGTTACCACCTTTTGCTTTCTGCTCCCTCCAACCTCCAGGTTTCCATGTCTGTGGCTGAGCAGATGTCCACTGCGGTTGGTCCGCAGCTGGGCTGAAGCACCTCATGTCAGAGGAGCTGTGCTTTTGGATAGCACCAGAACTATCTTACTTTTTAGATTTTTTAGGAAAAGACTTTTTGTACAACTTAAACTATCCAGACCCATTATCCACATGCTGAAGTCCTTTCCCCCAGTAAAATACCTACTGACATGGACATAAAACTGTTTGAACTCTCCCTTGCACTGCCTGTAAGTGAACATCTTGGCTTTGACTTTTCTGGCCAAAGCATGGATTTTTCCCAAGCACCTCAATTATGAGAGAAAGCTCTGATCCTTTCCTTACTCTAAGCAAAACCTCAGACCATCACTTGAATCCAGTTTTTTCCCCTTTTTGCCTTTGTTGTCCCATTGCAAATATATGTATATGTTACTATCTAATAAGGACCAGATGAGTACTGTGCAGCTTCTATAGCCAGCCTTCTGCTGAGGGAGGGAAGAGAATTTCTATGTATTGTAGTATTCACATGCACATTGAAAAAATAAGATTACAGCAAAGTAGGAAGTGACTGAAGGAAAAGGAGTATCTCCAAACCTCATCTAGGGTTGTTCTAGGGGGTTATACCATTAAGGGGACACAGCGACACAACTCAGACAGCATGAAAAAGACAAGTCAGACTTTGCCCATGGTTAGATAGCTGCTTGATTCCTTCACATCTGGGCTGTGGGACAGGAGCCTTAGCTCTCCATCCCACACCCACCCTTGAGTGGCACAGTGCATCCAGGCAATAGGGTGCTGGCTGTCTCCCTTCAGAGAAGGCAGGTGATTCCTGCAGCTTTGGAGCCAGCTGCATCCCCAGAAGGATATAAGCAATGGAAGAGTCTCACTGAGCCACTTACGTTAGTTCTGGCACTTTGTCCTGAGCGAACACAAGCACCCAGAAGGAGAGGGGAGAAGTTTCATGAGGTCCCTTTTCTCCCTTTGCCTGCCTACCCGGAACTTACTGTACTAATTGCAGGGAAAAGTAACTATGGAAAAGTTGCTTCTTGTGACAAGGTGTTGATTTTGGACTGAAGCTTTCTAGAGTCATTTCTGGCTGTGATTTGGTCCTGTCTCAATCTATTTTAGCATGAGACCACAAATTACAGAATCAAAGATCGTTAGGAGTTGGAAGGGACTTCTGAAGATCATCTGTCCCAACCCCCCTGCCAGAGCAGGATCACCTAGAGGTCACACAGGAACATGTCCATGCTAGACAGGGATCATGAGTAGCTCCTCACGGGTGCCTGGGGATATGCAGCACTGGGAGAAGATGAGAAAGCTGGCAAGACCGAAGGGGGTCACTGTTCTGCACTCTGTTCTTGTGCAAAGTCCTGTTGGAAGAGTCAGTGCACATTAATAGTCTGGCTTATTTTTCTGGGGAACAGACAATCCATGTTTCCATTCTCCCCACTGTCAGCAGGATTCAATCCTGTTTGTGCTTATCACCTACCACCCCAGAAAGGAACAGTTACGTATTTTTCGCAGAAGAGCTTCACTTCCCCTAAAACATCAGAGCAGACACCTGCATGCTGTCCTATATGTTAACCCAAAGCTGCTGGGGAGCAAAATTCCTTTGAAAATGGGATCCAACAGGCCATGTGTTTCAACCCTCTCTTAGATCCTGTAAACAGCTTGCAGCAGTCAAGTTGCTCAAGTTTTCTGCTGGTCACACCTACTTTGCAGAAACATGTTGCTTTCTTGCTTTCTGCTTTTAAAAACTCCAGTAGCACTGGGAAAGGAAAGGTAAAAATCACAAAGACCTCTACAACCAGCCCTAGTGACATAGACCAGGCCTTTGTGAAAGCGGTAGGGATTGTCTTCTGAAATGGAGCCCAAATTCATTTGGTTCAATTTCACAGAAGCAGATCATGGAAGAAGTCTATGTTCCCCTTTGGGGATGGGGTCCTTCTCCCTTCATGCAAGCCACACCAGTCTTTTGCTCACTCTCCCCTCCTGCTGCTGGTCAGAGCTGTGAGCTATTTTAATTTGCGCTTGCTGTGCCAGCAGAGCTATATTACTCTGGAACAGGAAAGGAAAAGCCTCATATTAGTAAAGTGTGAAATGCAGTTCTGACTGAAAAGGGAAGCCATTTCGACAGGATTATACCGTGACAGTACAGATTAAAACCCTGCCATATGGCCTAAGATAGGCTTGCTTTTACTTTCAGGTAACACCACATTGTTAATTAAGTGGCGATGACATTTATAACTGAAAATAAAAAAAGAAAAAAAAGCCACCTGTATGTTGAAATAAAGGTAGTCAAGTGAAGGGAAGACATTAATCAGTGCTAATAATACTGAAAATCAGCCCTCTTTTATCATTGCGGTTTGCTTTGAATAGGAGAGGGAATTTGTTTGATTTGCTATTGAGTAAACAATAATTCACATGTGGCCTCAGAGAAGTGAGCGCGGTGCTCCTGAAAGGCGCCTGCCCGACTGACAGCGCGGGAGAGCAAAGTCCTGCATCACATCCAGGACAAACACAGCCCAGGAAATAGCACAGAGTAGTTCCCCCACCCTGCTTTGCCAAGGGCCTGCAAGAGGCTGGTGGAGTTTTTCCCTGGGCAAGCCAAGGGGCAGCTTAAGTGTCAGTAACATTTAAGCACGTGCTTTAGTGCCTGACTGTACTGGAGATCTTCGCCGTTGTGTCTCTGAGTGTACATCAGTGAACGATGGTATAACCAGTCAACACAAACCCTACAGTCTCTCCCACATCCACTACTGTGCTTTCACTGTGTGACAGCAAGAGCATTCAGACAATATATGGGATAATGTGGGACTGTTGATCTGTACAAGCAAAGGGTCACTGGTTATTAGTAACCCTCTGAGCCTTTTAGATGAAGGGTGTTCTTCAAAGACCTGGGACTTTTACTTGACGTTTCTAATCGCTGTCTGTGCATACTCCTCCATGCCATACAAACTGCATTTGAAGCTGCTGATAAAAGAGACTGAAGAACAGCCAGTGGGTACACTTTGCTCCATCCTGCTGTAGCTTTTGTAGCAAACCATATTTTAGGTTACTATAATGCACATCAGGTTGGTCTGCTTAGCTATGGGCCCTGACCTAGCAAGGAGACTTGCAGTATTTCATATCCTGTCAAACTTGAGGTACTGCCAAAAAAAAAGAAAAAACCTCAGCTTTTCTCTCGCATCTCTCACTGACTTTGCTGCTGCTCAGATGAATGAACCCCAGTGTTTCATGTGATCCTCACAGATTTTGCATGTTCATTGATTTGAAGTTGGAATTGAGTGCCCAGGTAAAGTTCGAGACAGATGCATACCCATGGATGAGACTGGCAGCACTTTGCACTTTGTGCTGTCAAATTTTTGCTTTCTTCTCCTCCACAACTTTGGTTTCCTCTTTCGCCTCCATTGCTTCTCGTATCTGTAGCAGCTCGAGAGTTACACTTTGAACCAGCTTCCAGATTAAGTATCTATTTGCATACATCTTCATCCAGACACTCTCACATCCCTCACCATCATGGTATATTGACAACAAATGTGGGGTGGATAAAGACCAGCAAACCGAAATGAAATCGCAGGTGTAACTTTCAGGAGCATCTCACTGCAAACACAACTCATCTGAATTCTAAATTCCCCTGAGATTCACCAAGATTTGGGTTCTGCCTCTTAGGGACCTGCTGGTGAGAATGGTGGCCAACTTCTCCTGTCTCTGAGACCATTGAGCCTGTAGAAGATGGACGAAAATGCTGGCATTTGTCCCCACCTGTGCAGAAAGCAAGACCGCATGGACCTGCAGTGACACAGAATGCAATGCAAGATGATATGGCAGTAATTCACAGTAATCATGGAAGGGAGAGAGGCTTACACTCACACAGCCATGCCATGTAATGCTGGGCAGGACATCAACACAGAGCAGGGTTGCTGATGAGCAAAAGAAGGAGTACACAGAAAGAGCAGTACCGGGCAGACACTCCTGAGACCCAGGCAGTGCCAGCTCCAGGAGATAGTTCTGTAGCAGCAAGCAGTATCTTAGAGATCCTTTGGCTTCCTCTCCTCATGTCCACATGTACGTCAGGAGAGAGGTGTGTTTGTGTGAGTGGCTAATAGAAGAGGCTGGTGGGAGTGTGAGACAAGTGCAGGAGAATGATGGCTTTATCCTTCATTCACCTACCTGGTCTCTTTCTGAATCCAGATATATTTTTGCCTTCTACAACCCACCATGGCAATAACCTTGAAGTGATTATGATAACCAGACAATCAGAAATAAAATAGCTGCTGGCAGAAGCAGTGAGTAAACCTCCTCCCTCCTTCCCCTGCTCCAAAGTTTCTTGTCAGAAGACCACTGCGGCTGCAGGGGCAGGTGATGAGGACAATGACAGGTCCATGAAGTGCACTCTGCTCAGTCTGGGTTGTCCCTTGGTTTCTCTGCATGGCCAAATCCTGTCTTCTTGGCACATCACTTTTAGCTACCACTACTCCTTCTCGCTCTCTGTGTGGGGAACTGCTACTGACCAACGGAGCATTTATAAACAGAACAATGTTTAATTAACACAACAGTAGGACAGACTTGTTGAAATACTTCCCAGACAGCAGGCAAGAGTCCTGACAAGGAGACTATTATGGGTATTTTAATGAATTCTTCCAGATTGGGACAACTTCCATACACCTACATTGCAATGACTAATTTTGTTTGTGAAAATTGTATTGGTAAGTGATGCAGAGTGACAACAACGTTGGGGACCAGCGAACTGAATAAAGTCACTGGGTGACTATGTGAAATAGTGCCTACAGAACAGAGCAGAGCGCTTACTAAATGCAATGCAGTTGTGGGTCCGAGTACCCAGAAGCCCATGTCAGACCCAGCTACAAATGTAGTTTGCGTAAGATAGGCAAAGAAGCAATTAAATTACCCAAAAAAGGATCTAGCTGTGCCAGATGCCATCACAGCATGAAAAGAAGCAAGGACTGCACAACTACTTCTGTGAGACACGATCAGGAGCATGTGCCTTATTAACACCACTGTTAAATGCATGCCTGCTAGCTGCTACTGCTGTAATTGAGACAACGCACAGATATCCTTGCTGTCTCCCTATCTAAGAGAACAGGAAATTAAATTGGCTACTTCAGAGATGGGCCTGTGTAAGGCTACCACCTACCATACAACAGTCTACTTCTTCTAACAGGGATGTGTGAATCAAGGGGCACAGAAAAGACAAGGCTTACAATGGCTTGAAGTCTACCTCCTCCTAGCTCTGTAAACTGTGCTTTATCCTCTAGCAGAGACACTTCACACCATTGGTGACCCAGTGTCCATAACCAGTAAGTGCTAATGAGCTTAGAAGTTCAGAAACAGCATCTTATCCTTCAAGATCTTATACAACGAAGCTCCTAGGAAGACAGTCGGCAATGACAAATGAGTTATTCTTATATTTGCCAGCTCAGCTGTCCACCGCAGTACTGCATGGACAGTAGCTAGCAAGGCTACAGACCTTGTTCTTCTAACATCATCATCATTATACATATGAGCTTCTTTTTCCCTAAAGATCTAGATATTAATGGATAGATTCAAGATACATATTATCTAGAGAGTTTTCTGGGCACTGCCAGTTTTCTTGTCTAGTTTTGCCATTTTCTTGCTTCACACACATGTGACTTTTTTTTCTGGAGTATGGCAAATTAGGTGAATGCACATTGATTATTGCAAGATACTGCACTGGACTCCGAACTAAATGGTGTTGCAAGGTTAGTTTTACATGGAAACATTTGCTAGAACACTAATAACCATAGCTAAATACTGGTTTTGGTGCACTACTGCAGACATTCAGAAGCAAAATAATCTCTGATTTGCTGGGCTAGACAATGACATACACAGAGCTGACTAAGAAAGCAAATGAAGTTATTGCTGAAAACTTTGATATCACATAAGGATTTCATTGAACTGGAGTGAAACTTTGCAAACTGCTTGCCATAAGACTTGGTTTGCTGAGGAAAAGAGATGAGAAAGGAGAAGATATGTCCTTTCAACTGCTGCTCTACTCAGAGGTGCAGGTTGTGAAAACATTGATTATTTTTATCCACATGCATCTGTTTCCTGTTGAATTCTTCCTTTTGCATAATGCGGAGTCTTGCCTGTCAGATTAACAGTGCTCCACACCCAAACAAAAGTGCTGGCCCTCAACAAATCCATCTGCAGAACACCTAGCTCCATCGGTGGGCATATTTTAAAAGGTGAGGAGCTTGACACTCCCCTCAGCTCCAGCTGCTGTAGCAGGGTGTAATGAGTCCTGCTCTATGGGCTCCAGCTCATACACTAAAACACCATTGAGAAGTGAGACAGCATGCCACTGAATTTAATTTACTGCTTAGCATCAGCTGGCCCCAGATGATGGAAGGTCATCTGGATGGAGGGTCAAGTGGTATAAACAGCTCCAAATCTCCCTTTTGGCCAAGGGCTCAAAGCTGGTAAGCCCCAGGGCAAGCAGGCACACATCCAATGGGGGCACATCAGCTGAGCATGCTCCACAGGCAGATTCCTTTGGAGCATCTGCTCTCCCAGATGAGGAACCCCTTCCATTGACTGTATCCCATCAGCATTTTCACAGCAATTTAGAAAAAAAATCAGCACAATAGGCCAGGTTCCTTGGAGGACTTAGTCTGTCATTGTAGGTACTTTGTTTCTGGTGAAGTAACTTTCCTACCTCCATAACAATGTATCATGTTGTATTTTGCTTGTAAGGTAGCAAAGATTTTTAGATTAGAAAGTACTATTATTCTGTTTCAAGAAAGAGAAGTTGGAAGGAGGGTTTGAGTAGTCCATAAAGGGCCAATGCCACAGACTGAAGGGAAAAAAAATTAAAAGGGTACCATGTGGTGATACCACCTTCAGTGGTGTATGGCTCAAGGATCTGCAGAGTCAAAAGTAGGGCTGTTGCCTTTAGTTCCTCTCTGAGACTTTTTCTGCCATGGACTTCTCTAAATATGTTGTAAGCAGCGCTAAAATTTGGGTGCATTTAAAACAATCGTAAAAGATTCATTTGTTATGTGCAGCCTAAGGATTGGACCTGCCTCTGCAGACAGAGCCTAACTGGTCATCCTGTGCTCCAGAGGATTATGGTACTGGGAGAGCAGAACTGAGACCACCAGCTTGGCAAGGGAGGGGTAGTCTCTCCCACTGGAAAGATGGGTAATGCTGTTTAAGAATTTCCTAGCCTTAAATCCAGAGATGTGATTGTCCAGTAAAAAATGGTATAGTCAGATCCAGCCCTCTGAAAAATGGAAATGTGCTAGCGGGAATGGAGGCCTGGGACATGATGTGCACCAGATAGTTTCTGCAGCTGCTCTTCAGAGACACAATCATTGAATCCAGTGAGACCACCTGAGGAGTAGGAAACCTTCCCAAGTGAGTAACATAGACAGAATGAGACCCCCACAGAGTGAAATATGTGTCTTTGAGGATTTACCTCGCTGTTTGGTGGCAGGTTTCTAACTGGTTTGTGCACCTGGATGCTTGCTCATGTGTCTCTAAAGCACAAGTGTGTGCTTGGCTTGGTGCAGCATGTTTCTTCCCCATGTACAGCACACAAGAAGCTTGGTACAGGCAACAGGCATACATGTGGGTTTGTGGGGGGCCAAAGACAGAGCTGCACAGTGCGGCACAAAGCCAGGTACTACCGCTCT
>NW_010157633.1:8663-17345 GCF_000695765.1 Mesitornis unicolor
TTCATGGTCCAAGTGTGTGTTTGTGTCCCAAATGTTTCTCTTTCTTTAGATCTTGCCACCTCTTCCAGTGCAGACAAAGACCTGTTTGTGAAGCTGTGCTCCTTTTCTGCAGAGATGACAGGTGGGAAGGGAGGTCTGATATGAATATACCCTGATTTGAAGTGGGTAGTGAGTGGTATCTGGTCTAAACTTCCACACTGAACAAACAATTTTACTTTGCACAAAACTTTCTCTAAAGAGAATGAGCTCAATGAAGAAAACCACAACAACACAACTTTTAAAAAATACTGTTGTTATTGTCTGTGTGGGTTTTGGGTGGGCTGTGGAAATTGATTTACGAGTCAACCACTTTTCTCTTTTCTTGCCATCTCTCGCTTGAGTGGTTTGTAGGCCTTGGCCCTTTCTTTCACTCAAGGAGAATAAGGTTGTCTATGGAAGAGGTCAGCATTTCAAATTGGTGGAGTTCAACTGCACAAATGACATAGAACTGACAAGAAAAGACAGGGGGTTTGGAGGTCATAGACTGCATAGGTCCTGGTTAGGGTTTTCGCTTTGTGATGGGACCTGGCACCAAAATGAATTAAATAACAGGCTTAAGGACTATTGAGGGAGGGCTGAATGCAAATCAAAGATAAGTAGAAGTTTTCGTTCCTAAAAGGGGAATGATTTTTTTCCTTACCTCCCCCTTTCCATATCTGCACAGGCAAGGTCTGCATGTTAAACATGATTTAGCAGGCATTATTCTGGAGCCTTTTCATCAGGTTTCTGCAGTGATTGCCTATCTTGGCCTATGATTAATGATCTGCTGTGCAATTTGGAGGCTATAATGACTCAACAATCCACACACAAACTATATAGTCGCATTCCTTTTGCAGATTTGCCAAGCTGTTACCAAGGGGCCCACAACCAAGCAGGATTGTTAGAGAGATAGCTAAGCATTTCTGCAAATGCCATTCTGCCCTTATCTTGCTGAGAAGAGCGTTGGGCAGGAGGCTCATCTACAAAATTCAAAGCCTAGATTTCAGCGGTTCCTTTAAAAAAAAATCTGTACTGAAATAATCATTAAAAAAGGCTGGTAAGAAAAGATCCTGGTATACGGCCTCTCTGATTATACAGACAAAATACTTTCTTTGTTTCCAAATTTTGAATCTGATTAATTGAAGCCTAATGCTATTAATGCAGTTTGAAAGAGAAAAGTTAATCTTTGGAAACCCTTGCCATAAATGAAATCTGAAAATCTAAGCAGATTTTGAAGCGGAAGCTTTGTTTTCTTTTCAGTTTACATATAAGAATAGGTTGTGAGGGTTTATTTATAGATTCAACTGGATCTGTATTTGGTTAAAAACTGTCAGTAGAATGACCACTTTATTAAATTTTTCATTCAAAACATGAGTCCTGGTGAAAGTAATCTTGGAAAAATCCATAGTTCCTGTTTGTGAGGTTGTTTTCAATGAAAATAAATGCAAACAGGAAAAGCAAGGTCAGAGCTACAGCTAGAGTGTCCATCTTTCAGAACGACATCAGCTATCTTATGAATACTCTATATATGTTCCTGTTTCCGTTATTAATTATTAGATGTAGCCTGAATAATTCAGTCATAACCAAAAGAGTTCTGGTATTAGTTCACTGCAGTCACATTCACTTTAATGACTCATTCAGGTTTAGTTTCCTTTTTGTCTGGCTTGAGGGGAGAGGAACTGGAGGGCATATAGCAGATCCATTCTGTACATAAACTTTATTTTTATTTTTATTAACAACAACAACAACAACAGTAGTAGTAGTAGTAATAATAGTAATAGTAATAGTAATAGTAATAATAATAATAATAATAATAATAATAATAATAATAATAATAATGAAGCTTTAAACAAGGATGGACCTTCACTGTGCTAACACTGAATCTTCATAGTAATATTGTACCCTCATACTGAAAAGTATCTTTAATCCTATGCATAATGCACTGAAACCCTGATTTCGGAAAGCCTTCATGGTTCCAAATTTTAGTACACATGTAAGTGCTTCTCTGCATCCAGGCTTAAGCAAATACATCACACTTTAGTCTATGTCCAGAGTGAAGGCCAAGATATCTTCAAGCCATCTGGGAGGAAGAGCTTTCTCTGATCCTACTGTAGGCAACAGCAGCCTCCTCCAGCTCTGGCTTCAAAGCCCAACGTATTAGTGCTTGTTTACAGAAACATTTTTAATACTGAATACAAATAGGAAATACACAATATGCAACTTGCAGGCTTAGAGGTGTCACAGTCTCCTGCTGGAAGAAGGGGCCAGAAACCTCTGGCTATGAACATGTTCAAGCAAAGCAGCATTTATCCTCTCCTCTCTGTAGAGGGGCTTTCACCCTAATGCTAAGAGCCAACCCACAGCAATGCACATGGAGGTCCTACTATTTTGTAGGTTTTTAACTAATCTTTGCCTCAAATACATACATAAATAAAATAATCTGTGAGCACACTGGTGTACAGCCATGATAGTGCTGCTGTGTATTTAAGTCTATTAATCTATGAATGGTTGTGTAGCTGTCGCTGCCTTCAGGGCAACGGGATGGACTAGATCGGGGTCAACAACCTTTCAATGGTGCTCTGCTAGCCTGTGGTTATCAGCCCCAAAGCAGAGGTTATGCAGGACAGCAAGAGCTCATCAGTAGCTAGAAGGTACCACCTCTTAAAGAGACAAAAATCTGCTGCTGCAACAGGATCATTGGCTTGTGTGAAACAACCACTTCCCCTGACTCGTGGAGTGAAGCAAAGGCAGCAGTGGGAAGTCCTTAAACCTTTCAGATTTTGCTCTCAGGATGCCATGACCTCTAGCTCCCAGCCTTGTCTTTGCCCTTGAAAACCAGTACCTGTCCTCTCAGGTGGATAGTGTCTCCAAATCTCTTTAGGATTCCTCTTCTTTGACTTCATCAAAGTCAGGAAGGAGAAAAAAATATGCATTTTCCACACAACAGAAAAAGGACTAGAGTAGGTCTATTCAGAGGAAATATTTTGTCTGAAAACCCACAATTGATTCTGGAGAGGATGAGAAAGTCAACAAACAATGAATGCTAATTTAAAAGCATCTTCGGTTGCTTTCTGTGTGAGTGAAGCTTGCTCTGCAACTCCACATCCACATGAATAGTAACTTGGAGGGGAGCAAGACAAGGATCCCCACTGGCATCAGACCTCCACCACCCTCTGTGGAAAGCTTAGTGCTGAAAGGGACACGTAGTCTCCACAACAGTTACGTCCTTGGCTTTTCTACTGGAACCAGTTGTTTCAAGTGCAGGATGTGTTTTCTGTGAGAGAGTCAGTCGCCTGCTAGGCAGTGTGATGAGGTCAACCTTATTTCACACTGGTCATCACCTCTCAGTTCCTTGTGTTTACTGACCTCAGTTCGAACTGTTGCTTAAAGGTGAACTGGACCGAGATTTTCAGAGGTCATGAGTGAGTCTGAAGACCACAGTGACTGAATATAGAAGAGAGAAAATTTCAAGAGTTTCATTTTCTTGAAGGATGCTTTCAGCACTTTCTGCAAATCAAGCTCTTTTGAGGTATCTCACCCTGAACAGTCAGAACTGCTAGTCAGGTTTTGAAAATGGACCATGTATGTCTTCAAATTGAACTGGACTATGGATGAGAAAATGGGTTATCTGTCAGGTTTCTTAGCACACAACCATGGATCCAGTCAGGCTGTACCTGCCAGAACCAGGTCTTTCAAAGTATTTTGGCATTTTCCTTACCAACCCAGGAAAAAAGGAGCACAAACAGGATCATGTGACAGAGAAGGGAAAGTAATTTAAACTGCTCCAACCTTCGGAAAAGGTTCAGCTGAGATGTGGCTCAAATATTGCCATTAATTATTGACAGGGAAAGGGTAGGCTTTATTTCCTCTGAATTCTCATCCCAATGCCTTTCATAAACTGTAAGTTCCCAGATAGTGCTTCTGTAGTTATGTTTGTACTTACTGCCATACAACCATAAGGATGGACAATGAAGAAAATATAGAGAAAATTCCTCATTCTCTTTGAAACTGGGTGACTTGGTAGCATTAAAGAGACAGAAACTATGATTATATGGATATGTCATACCGAAGTCACCATCAGTTTGCATACATACTACATTTAGATGGTAGACACTGTTTACTTTTGATAATGAGTTTCACATGAACACAGGAGGAATAAGAAACACTCCAGCTTCGCTCTTGGCAATGTTTTGTAGTCCAAGTGCTCCAAAAGGAAAGACTCTGGTCTTGAGCACTCCTGGAAGGCCAGAGTTCATGTGCTGGGATTTAAGTTTTAAGGAAGTTGGAGATTTTTACACATGGCGGCAAGGCGCGTACTAATGTGTTTTGCAATCTGAGAGTGACTTAAGCCAGACCTCTCCTTTGATGAGAGAGAAAGTGAGTTTAGGTAAAAGTATCAAAGCTTAAAGAATGTGGAAAAGTGTGTCATTTTCTACAAGGCACCAAGAAGAGAAAACTACAAATTCCATCAGAAACTGAAAAATCTGCCTCAGAATCACCCTGAATTACTTTCAGCACTTCATATATCTCAAGCCAAACTAACACAGAGCAAATATCTTAGCTAGTAGATAATTTCCTTGAAACAAGTGTAGCAAACAATTATGCTGGCTGTTGGCAAACAGTGGGTGACAGTTGCAAACATAATTTTCATGGGCTAGTTTGGAAGTCACAAGTGTACAAATTGAGACAGGCAAACAAGGATGATCACAGCTATGTCTAAGGAAGCCTGTCCACAGAAGAACAGCTTGCCCAGAGTTGCAGCTCTCTTTTCACTTGAGAATCATCATTTTTGGCCATCTTACTGAATCACCTTTAGGATGTATATTAGTCAGTTGCAAAGAAAAGAGCTAGAATTAACCCTTGCAAATCAACAGAAAATGCTGAGTGACCAGTCCCTCTAGAGGGAATCCATTTTTCCATGCCTCTTTTTTAAGTTATTTGAGCAACTTTACAGCCAAAGATAGGTAAGCTGTGGTCATGAGAGAGACTGTGCAGGGAATAGGAGTCCCCTTTTTCCACACTGCCTGTGGTCATGCAGAAGCACAATGGTGTACATTCCAGAAATTAAAATCTTACCCTTTTAATATATTTTATTCTGCTTTCTAACTAAATGCAGGGCAAGATAGACATCTCTATCAGGTCTTGTATACTCTATGAATTTTTGTAGGGTCTATGGGTTTGACTTTCCACACACTGCTAGTTTTTGCTGTATTTGCTTTATGCCAAGCACTGTAATCCAGAGATTAATAGAATAAATAGCAAGGGCTAAGACAAAGTATTCTTCAAAGCTAAGAACAGTTTTTATGTGAAGGCTGGTCCGAAATTCTAGGCTTCAGATTACCTAGTTAAGGGATCAGAATCACACAAAGGGTTAAGATCTGCTCCTCCAGATGTGAACTTCATTAATTTAATCTAAAACATCTTGAGAGATAATAATACACATATTTTCAACTACAACAATTATTTAAACAGCCCTAATCTTGCACTTCATGAAACCATTTACATTCACTCTAATGTTAAGCTCTGCAGGGGAATATGTTAACACAGGAAATGTAGCATCTTCTAATTACAGTACTTCTATAAAACAGAAACAAAACTATGTTCTGAAGGCCAGACTGAGAGCAAGGACTATTCCATGGCAGACGGGAATGCAGAAACACAGGGGCTGGTTGCAGACAGATGGGTATACTATATTTTGGGCAGGGAATAATTTAATGAAATATAACAAGGGAAAGTGCAGAGTCCTGCATCTGGGCAGGAACAACCCCAGGTTCCAGTATAAATTGGGGAAAGACCTTTTGGAGAGCAGTGTAGGGGAAAGGGACCTGGGGGTCCTGGTGGACAGCAGGATGACCATGAGCCAGCACTGTGCCCTTGTGGCCAAGAAGGCCAATGGCATCTTGGGGTGTATCAGAAGGGGGGGGGTTAGTAGGTCGAGAGAGGTTCTCCTTCCCCTCTACTCTGCCCTGGTGAGACCGCATCTGGAATATTGTGTCCAGTTCTGGGCCCCTCAGTTCAAGAAGGACAGGGAACTGCTGGAGAGAGTCCAGCGTAGGGCTACAAAGATGATCAAAGGAGTGGAGCATCGCCCTTATAGGAGCGGCTGAGGGAGCTGGGTCTCTTTAGTTTGCAGAAGAGGAGACTGAGGGGAGACCTCATTCATGTTTATAAATATTTAAAGGGTGAGTGTCACGAGGATGGAGCCAGGCTCTTCTCGGTGACAAACAATGATAGGACAAGAGGTAATGGGCACAAGCTGGAACACAGGAGGTTCCACTTAAATTTGAGAAGAAAGTTCTTCTCAGTGAGGGTGACAGAGCACTGGAACAGGCTGCCCAGAGAGGTTGTGGAGTCTCCTTCTCTGGAGACATTCAAAACCCGCCTGGACGCCTTCCTGTGCAACCTCATCTAGGTGTTCCTGCTCCGGCAGGGGGATTGGACTAGATGATCTTTTGTGGTCCCTTCCAATCCCTAACGTTCTGTGATTCTGTGATTCTGTGATTCTGTGATTTTATTTCTCTGTGGAGACACCAGCACACGTCCCTGGGAAAATATGTATTATCACAAAATGTGCATGTCATTTTGGAGTAAGAGCACACTCTTGTTGACTGAGTAGCTTCCATAATTTTATGCCTTATAAGAGAAATACTATGTTGCTTTATGCTCTCATCTCTGTACAAGCCTGACACAGCTCACCATAGAAGGTCACAACCCAAGATCACATGGAATAGCATGTATGCAATACTTACAGCTTCTCAGTCAGAACAAGAGAGGCAACCCTGACCTCTGTCATCTACTTTGAAAAAAAGTAAGGCAAAAGTCAGTGTAATATTTTCCTGTCAGTCAGACCTGAGGCTATCTGAAAGCACCAGTTCCATTTCACTCCTGGGACTTTTCTTCAGCTCCAAAGGCCTCCATGGTGCTTGCACTGTGGGCAGCCACCGGAGGTTGACCTTCTGCACAGCTCTTTGCAGCTCCGCTCTTGGGGCCACCACAGCAGCCTGGAGGTTACAGCTAAGAAACTAATTCCCAGGCCAGGATGTCACGTTGATGTACTGGAGCTTTAAAGGATATGTCAGAAAAACCAGTAGGAATTTGCAGATGGAAAAACTTCAGGTTATCACTCCAGACACAGTGCTGATGCTGCATCAGTGTGTTGTCCTCCATGGCAGCGAAAATGCATCTGCTTCTAGCATGGATATATAGATGGGCAGCTCAGAGATGTTCACAGCCCATTGAAATTCATTGTGAATTGGATAACATGCTGCTTCAGCAGTCTTTGCAAATTCTGACCTTACATTTTCCCATTATCTGATAAGATTTTTCGAACAATGACAATGACTTCACTGCTTTGTAGCAGTAACAACCTGCAAGTAATATGATGCTAGTAGGCAAAGGCAGCAGTTTACGCTAGAACCCTTTGTATGACATGCTGCACAAAAAGCAAAGACTATTTCTATCAAGGGAGACATGCTGTAAAGAGCTTTTCTATCACAAAATTACACTCAGTCATTAAAATGTATATGTATCTTTTTTGGAGATGCAGCAGCTTAATTCCCTCTTTGAACTTGACTGGACCAGTGACGGTCTATAGCTGACAAACTGACTGCAGAAATGCAAGCATGGAACTATGTCCTGTAATATATATGCTGTCTGGGCATTTAGTTGTCCCCATCCTCAACCCTGCACCACTCTTGGGAATAGATCATTTGCCGGGAGACAACACTAGAAATCGAGTGGTTCTGGTAAAGGCTCTGGCACACACAGAGAAATCAAAATCTGCCTAAAAATAATGAAACAGTATTTTGTGCAAAAAGTTTCCAAGTGTGGCAGAGGCTTATCCATCTAATGAATGTTCCCCAACCTACTCGCAAGTAGAAAGTCTCGGTACAGCGGGGACTGGGGCTGGGAGACGGTGATGGGAAGGATTTTTCTTTTTTCAAATTGCAATTGTTTGGGTTACTGCTCCAAGGTAAATGACATGAAATCGAAAAGCACCCCCAACACAGATATTTCAACTAAAGCAAGCGCTTGGGATTATTTTTTTCCCCCTCTGTGTCTGTTTGAAGGTATTCTCCCAAGTTGACAAGCACGTGTTTTGGAAACCATTGAAAAGTTTCTGTCACAAATAGAGGAGGCAGCTTGGCTTAAGTGTTGCTAGGGAATACCTGGCAACAGGCAACAATAGTTCTTTTAGAGAGCCCAGGGCAAACACTGACCGTGGTAATGGGGTGGGCTTAAGGGAGGCTCCTTACCCAAAGCCCCTCCACTCACACTGCGCCTCCAGCCCTGGGCTGTGTTCCGGAAATTCCCCGCACAAAGCCCCCCATTCAATGGGAGGCGGGCCCGTGCGTGTGCTTTTCTGGCAGGGAGGGGGCTGCAGAGGGAGGGGTCTTTCTTGCAAAAACAAAAAAAAATCCAAACTTTTTTTGTTTTTTGCAAAGGCTAAGAGAAGCACAGAAAGTGCTAAGTTTGTAAAAGAAGCTGAAAAGGTTCAGAAAGGAGCATAATGGGGCCAGGGAATGCCCTGTGAATTTTGAACAGAGAGCAGAAAAGAGACCCTAAAAAGCAATTAGTGATGCTGCTTGTCGCTGAAGAGAGAGCTTGAAGGAGGTGGGAAGGCGCAAAAGGAAGAGGGCAACTCCAATCACTTAGTAAAGTACA